>NC_090401.1:6020000-6182500 GCF_036365525.1 Heterodontus francisci
CAGCGATGCTCCCTGCGCCCCCTCGCCCAGTGTCAGCAATTCTTACTGTGCCCCCTCGCCCAGTGTCAGGGATTCTCACTGTGCCCCCTCACCCAGTGTCAGGGATTATCACTGTGCCTCCTCGCCCAGTGTCAGGGATTCTCACTGTGACCCCTCGCCCAGTGTCAGGGATTGTCACTGAACACCCTCACCCAGTGTCAGGGATTCTCACTGAACTCTCTGACCCAGTGTCAGCGATTCTCACTGAACTCCCTCGCCCAGTGTCAGGGATTCTAACTGAGCCCCCTCGCCCAGTGTCAGGGATTCTCGCTATGCCCCCTCTCCCAGTGACAGGGATTCTCACTGTGCCCCCTCGCCCAGTGTCAGGGATTCTCACTGTGCCCCCTCGCCCAGTGTCAGCGATGCTCCCTGCGCCCCCTCGCCCAGTGTCAGCAATTCTTACTGTGCCCCCTCGCCCAGTGTCAGGGATTCTCACTGTGCCCCCTCACCCAGTGTCAGGGATTATCACTGTGCCTCCTCCACCGGTGTCAGGGATTCTCACTGAACTCCCTCGCCCAGTGTCAGTGATTCTCACTGTGCCCCCTCGCCCAATGACAGGGATTCTCACTGTGCCCCCTCGCCCAGTGTCAGGGATTCTCACTGTGCCCCCTCGCCCAGTAACAGGGAATCTCACTGTGCCCCCTCGCCCAGTGTCAGGGATTCTCACTGTGCCACCTCGTCCAGTGTCAGGGATTCTCACTGAGCCCCCTCGCCCAGTGACAGGGATTCTCACTGTGCCCCCTCGCCCAGTGTCAGGGATTCTCACTGTACCCCCTCGCCCAGTGTCAGGGATTCTCAGTGTGCCCCCTCGCCCAGTGTCAGGGACTCTCACTGTGCCCCCTCGCCCAGTGTCAGCATTTCTCACTGTGCCACCTCGCCCAGTGTCAGGGATTCTCACTGTGCCCCCTCGCCCAGTGTCAGGGATTCTCACTGTGCCCCCTCGCCCAGTGTCAGGGATTCTCACTGTGCCCCCTCGCCCAGTTTCAGCCATTCTCACTGTGCACCCTCGCCCAGTATCAGCGATTCTCACAGTGCCCCCTCGCCCAACGTCTGGGATACTGTCTGTGCCCCCTCGCACAGTGTCAGGGATTCTCACTGAACTCCCTGACCCAGTGTCAGGGATTCTTACTGAACTGACTCGCCCAGTGCCAGGAATTCTCACTGAACTCCCTCACTCAGTGTCAGGGATTCTCACTGAACATCCTCGTCCAGTGTCAGGGATTCTCACTGAACTCCCTCGCACTGTGTCAGGGATTCTCAGTGAACCCCCTCGCCCAGTGTCAGGGATTCTCAGTGAACTCCCTCGCCCAGTGTCAGGGATTCTCACTGAACTCCCTCACCCAGTGTCAGGGATTCTCACTGAACTCCCTCGCCCACTGTCAGTGATTCGCACTGGGTCCCCTCAGCCAGTGTCAGGGATTCCCACTGAGCCCCCTCGCCCAGTGTAAGGGATTCTCACTGAGCCCCTACGCCCCGTGTCAGGAATTCTCACTGAGCCCCCTCACCCAGTTTCAGGGATTCTCACTGAATTCTCTCGCCCAGTGTCAGGGATTCTCACTGTGCCCCCTCGCCCAGTGTCAGGGATTCTCACTGTGCCCGCTTGCCCAGTGTCAGCCATTCTCACTGTGCCCCCTCGCACAGTGTCAGCCATTCTCACTGTTCCCCCTCGCCCAGTGTCTGGGATTCTCACTGATCCCCCTCGGCCAGTGTCAGGGATTCTCACTGTGCCCCCTCGCCCCGTGTCAGGGATTCTCACTGTGCCCCCTCGCCCAGTGTCAGGGATTCTCACTGTGCCCCCTCGCCTAGTGTCAGGGTTTCTCACTGAACTCCCTCGCCCAGTGTCAGGGATTCTCACTGTGCCCCCTCGCCCAGTGTCAGAGATTTTCACTGTGCCCCCTCGCCTAGTGTCAGGGATTCTCACTGAACTCCCTCACCCAATGTCAGGGATTCTCACTGAACTCCCTTGCCCAGTGTCAGTGATTCGCACTGGGCCCCCTCAGCCAGTGTCAGGGATTCTGACTGTGCCCCTTCTCCCAGTGACAGGGATTCTCACTGAACTCCCTCACCAAGTGTCAGGGATTCTCACTGAACTCCCTCGCCCAGTGTCAGGGATTCTCACTGAGCCCCCTCGCCCAGTGCCAGGGATTCTTACTGAACTCCCTCACCCAGTGTCAGGGATTCTCACTGAGCCCCCTCGCCCAGTGCCAGGGACGCTCACTGAACTACCTCACCCAGTGTCAGGTATTGTCACTGAACCCACTCGCCCAGTGTCAGGGATTCTCACTGAGCCCCCTCGCCCAGTGCCAGGGATTCTCACTGAACTCCCTCACCCAGTGTCAAGGATTCTCACTGAGCCCCCTCGCCCAGTGTCAGGGATTCTCACTGAACTTCCTCACCCAGTGTCAGGGATTCTCACTGAACTCCCTCGCCCAGTGTCAGGGATTCTCACTGAACTCCCTCACCCAGTGTCAGGGATTCTCACTGAGCCCCCTCGCCCAGTGCCAGGGATTCTCACTGAACTACCTCACCCAGTGTCAGGGATTTTCACTGAGCCCTCTCGCCCAGTGTCAGGGATTCTCATTGAACTCCCTCGCCCAGTGTCAGGGATTCTCACTGAGCCCTCTCGCCGAGTGCCAGGGATTCTCACTGAACTACCTCACCCAGTGTCAGGGATTCTCACTGAGCCCTCTCGCCCAGTGTCAGGGATTCTCATTGAACTCCCTCGCCCAGTGTCAGGGATTCTCACTGAGCCCCCTCGCCCAGTGCCAGGGATTCTCACTGAACTCCCTCGCCCAGTGTCAGGGATTCTCATTGAACTCCCTCGCCCAGTGTCAGGGATTCTGAGTGAACTTCCTCACCCAGTGTCAGGGATTCTCACTGTGCCCCCTCGCCCAGTGTCAGGGATTCTCACTGTGCCCCCTCGCCTAGTGTCAGGGTTTCTCACTGAACTCCCTCGCCCAGTGTCAGGGATTCTCACTGTGCCCCCTCGCCCAGTGTCAGAGATTCTCACTGTGCCCCCTCGCCTAGTGTCAGGGATTCTCAATGAACTCCCTCACCCAATGTCAGGGATTCTCACTGAAGTCCCTCGCCCAGTGTCAGTGATTCGCACTGGGCCCCCTCAGCCAGTGTCAGGGATTCTGACTGTGCCCCTTCTCCCAGTGACAGGGATTCTCACTGAAATCCCTCACCCAGTGTCAGGGATTCTCACTGAACTCCCTCGCCCAGTGTCAGGGATTCTCACTGAGCCCCCTCGCCCAGTGCCAGGGACGCTCACTGAACTACTTCACCCAGTGTCAGGTATTGTCACTGAACTCCCTCGCCCAGTGTCAGGGATTCTCACTGAGCCCCCTCGCCCAGTGCCAGGGATTCTCACTGAACTCCCTCACCCAGTGTCAGGGATTCTCACTGAGCTCCCTCGCCCAGTGTCAGGGATTCTCACTGAACGTCCTCACCCAGAGTCAGGGATTCTCACTGAATTCCCTCGCCCAGTGTCAGGGATTCTCACTGAACCACCTCACCCAGTGTCAGGGATTATCACTGAGCCCTCTCGCCCAGTGTCAGTGATTGTCATTGAACTCCCTCGCCCAGTGTCAGGGATTCTCACTGAACTACCTCACCCAGTGTCAGGGATTCTCACTGAGCCCTCTCGCCCAGTGTCAGGGATTCTCATTGAACTCCCTCGCCCAGTGTCAGGGATTCTCACTGAGCCCCCTCGCCCAGTGCCAGGTATTCTCACTGAACTACCTCACCCAGTGTCAGGGATTCTCACTGTGCCCCCTCGCCCAGTGTCAGGCATTCTCACTGTGCCGCCTCGCCCAGTGTCAGCTATTCTCCCTGTGCCCCCTCGCCCAGTGTCAGCAATTCTTACTGTGCCCCCTCACCCAGTGTAAGGGATTCTCACTGAGCCGCCTGCCCAGTGTCAGGGATTCTCACTATGCCCCCTCGCCCACTGTTCGGGATTCTCACATTGCCCCCTCGCCCAGTGTCAGGGATTCTCACTATGCCCCCTCGCCCACTGTTAGGGATTCTCACTGTGCCCCCTCGCCCAGTGTCAGGGATTCTCACTGTGCCCCCTCGCCCAGTGTCAGGGATTCTCACTATGCCCCCTCGGCCAGTGTCAGGGATTCTCACTGTGCCCACTCGCCCAGTGTTAGGGATTCTCACTGAACACCCTCACCCTGTGTCAGGGATTCTCACTGAACTCCCTGACCCAGTGTCAGCGATTCTCACTGTGCCCCCTCGCACAGTGACAGGGATTCTCACTGTGCCCCCTCGCCCAGTGATAGGGATTCTCAATGTGCTTCTCGCCCAGTGTCAGGGATTCTCACTGTGCCCCCTCGCCCAGTGACAGGGATTCTCACTGTGCCCCCTCGCCCAGTGTCAGGGATTCTCACTGTGCCCCCTCGCCTAGTGTCAGGGATTCTCACTATGCCCCCTCTCCCAGTGACAGGGATTCTCACTGTGCCCCCTCGCCGAGTGTCAGGGATTCTCACAGTGCCCCCTCGCCCAGTGTCAGAGATGCTTCCTGCGCCCCCTCGCCCAGTGTCAGCAATTCTTACTGTGCCCCCTCGCCCAGTGTCAGGGATTCTCACTGTGCCCCCTCGCCCAGTGTCAGGGATTATCACTGTGCCTCCTCGCCCAGTGTCAGGGATTCTCACTGTGACCCCTCGCCCAGTGTCAGGGATTGTCACTGAACACCCTCACCCAGTGTCAGGGATTCTCACTGAACTCTCTGACCCAGTGTCAGCGATTCTCACTGAACTCCCTCGCCCAGTGTCAGGGATTCTAACTGAGCCCCCTCGCCCAGTGTCAGGGATTCTCGCTCTGCCCCCTCTCCCAGTGACAGGGATTCTCACTGTGCCCCCTCGCCCAGTGTCAGGGATTCTCACTGTGCCCCCTCGCCCTGTGTCAGAGATTCTCACTGTGCCCCCTCGCCCAGTGTCAGGGATTCTCACTGTGCCCCCTCGCCCAGTGTCAGCGATGCTCCCTGCGCCCCCTCGCCCAGTGTCAGCAATTCTTACTGTGCCCCCTCGCCCAGTGTCAGGGATTCTCACTGTGCCCCCTCACCCAGTGTCAGGGATTATCACTGTGCCTCCTCGCCCAGTGTCAGGGATTCTCACTGTGACCCCTCGCCCAGTGTCAGGGATTGTCACTGAACACCCTCACCCAGTGTCAGGGATTCTCACTGAACTCTCTGACCCAGTGTCAGCGATTCTCACTGAACTCCCTCGCCCAGTGTCAGGGATTCTAACTGAGCCCCCTCGCCCAGTGTCAGGGATTCTCGCTATGCCCCCTCTCCCAGTGACAGGGATTCTCACTGTGCCCCCTCGCCCAGTGTCAGGGATTCTCACTGTGCCCCCTCGCCCAGTGTCAGCGATGCTCCCTGCGCCCCCTCGCCCAGTGTCAGCAATTCTTACTGTGCCCCCTCGCCCAGTGTCAGGGATTCTCACTGTGCCCCCTCACCCAGTGTCAGGGATTATCACTGTGCCTCCTCCACCGGTGTCAGGGATTCTCACTGAACTCCCTCGCCCAGTGTCAGTGATTCTCACTGTGCCCCCTCGCCCAATGACAGGGATTCTCACTGTGCCCCCTCGCCCAGTGTCAGGGATTCTCACTGTGCCCCCTCGCCCAGTAACAGGGAATCTCACTGTGCCCCCTCGCCCAGTGTCAGGGATTCTCACTGTGCCACCTCGTCCAGTGTCAGGGATTCTCACTGAGCCCCCTCGCCCAGTGACAGGGATTCTCACTGTGCCCCCTCGCCCAGTGTCAGGGATTCTCACTGTACCCCCTCGCCCAGTGTCAGGGATTCTCAGTGTGCCCCCTCGCCCAGTGTCAGGGACTCTCACTGTGCCCCCTCGCCCAGTGTCAGCATTTCTCACTGTGCCACCTCGCCCAGTGTCAGGGATTCTCACTGTGCCCCCTCGCCCAGTGTCAGGGATTCTCACTGTGCCCCCTCGCCCAGTGTCAGGGATTCTCACTGTGCCCCCTCGCCCAGTTTCAGCCATTCTCACTGTGCACCCTCGCCCAGTATCAGCGATTCTCACAGTGCCCCCTCGCCCAACGTCTGGGATACTGTCTGTGCCCCCTCGCACAGTGTCAGGGATTCTCACTGAACTCCCTGACCCAGTGTCAGGGATTCTTACTGAACTGACTCGCCCAGTGCCAGGAATTCTCACTGAACTCCCTCACTCAGTGTCAGGGATTCTCACTGAACATCCTCGTCCAGTGTCAGGGATTCTCACTGAACTCCCTCGCACTGTGTCAGGGATTCTCAGTGAACCCCCTCGCCCAGTGTCAGGGATTCTCAGTGAACTCCCTCGCCCAGTGTCAGGGATTCTCACTGAACTCCCTCACCCAGTGTCAGGGATTCTCACTGAACTCCCTCGCCCACTGTCAGTGATTCGCACTGGGTCCCCTCAGCCAGTGTCAGGGATTCCCACTGAGCCCCCTCGCCCAGTGTAAGGGATTCTCACTGAGCCCCTACGCCCCGTGTCAGGAATTCTCACTGAGCCCCCTCACCCAGTTTCAGGGATTCTCACTGAATTCTCTCGCCCAGTGTCAGGGATTCTCACTGTGCCCCCTCGCCCAGTGTCAGGGATTCTCACTGTGCCCGCTTGCCCAGTGTCAGCCATTCTCACTGTGCCCCCTCGCACAGTGTCAGCCATTCTCACTGTTCCCCCTCGCCCAGTGTCTGGGATTCTCACTGATCCCCCTCGGCCAGTGTCAGGGATTCTCACTGTGCCCCCTCGCCCCGTGTCAGGGATTCTCACTGTGCCCCCTCGCCCAGTGTCAGGGATTCTCACTGTGCCCCCTCGCCTAGTGTCAGGGTTTCTCACTGAACTCCCTCGCCCAGTGTCAGGGATTCTCACTGAACTCCCTTGCCCAGTGTCAGTGATTCGCACTGGGCCCCCTCAGCCAGTGTCAGGGATTCTGACTGTGCCCCTTCTCCCAGTGACAGGGATTCTCACTGAACTCCCTCACCAAGTGTCAGGGATTCTCACTGAACTCCCTCGCCCAGTGTCAGGGATTCTCACTGAGCCCCCTCGCCCAGTGCCAGGGATTCTTACTGAACTCCCTCACCCAGTGTCAGGGATTCTCACTGAGCCCCCTCGCCCAGTGCCAGGGACGCTCACTGAACTACCTCACCCAGTGTCAGGTATTGTCACTGAACCCACTCGCCCAGTGTCAGGGATTCTCACTGAGCCCCCTCGCCCAGTGCCAGGGATTCTCACTGAACTCCCTCACCCAGTGTCAAGGATTCTCACTGAGCCCCCTCGCCCAGTGTCAGGGATTCTCACTGAACTTCCTCACCCAGTGTCAGGGATTCTCACTGAACTCCCTCGCCCAGTGTCAGGGATTCTCACTGAACTCCCTCGCCCAGTGTCAGGGATTCTCACTGAGCCCCCTCGCCCAGTGCCAGGGATTCTCACTGAACTACCTCACCCAGTGTCAGGGATTTTCACTGAGCCCTCTCGCCCAGTGTCAGGGATTCTCATTGAACTCCCTCGCCCAGTGTCAGGGATTCTCACTGAGCCCTCTCGCCGAGTGCCAGGGATTCTCACTGAACTACCTCACCCAGTGTCAGGGATTCTCACTGAGCCCTCTCGCCCAGTGTCAGGGATTCTCATTGAACTCCCTCGCCCAGTGTCAGGGATTCTCACTGAGCCCCCTCGCCCAGTGCCAGGGATTCTCACTGAACTCCCTCGCCCAGTGTCAGGGATTCTCATTGAACTCCCTCGCCCAGTGTCAGGGATTCTGAGTGAACTTCCTCACCCAGTGTCAGGGATTCTCACTGTGCCCCCTCGCCCAGTGTCAGGGATTCTCACTGTGCCCCCTCGCCTAGTGTCAGGGTTTCTCACTGAACTCCCTCGCCCAGTGTCAGGGATTCTCACTGTGCCCCCTCGCCCAGTGTCAGAGATTCTCACTGTGCCCCCTCGCCTAGTGTCAGGGATTCTCAATGAACTCCCTCACCCAATGTCAGGGATTCTCACTGAAGTCCCTCGCCCAGTGTCAGTGATTCGCACTGGGCCCCCTCAGCCAGTGTCAGGGATTCTGACTGTGCCCCTTCTCCCAGTGACAGGGATTCTCACTGAAATCCCTCACCCAGTGTCAGGGATTCTCACTGAACTCCCTCGCCCAGTGTCAGGGATTCTCACTGAGCCCCCTCGCCCAGTGCCAGGGACGCTCACTGAACTACTTCACCCAGTGTCAGGTATTGTCACTGAACTCCCTCGCCCAGTGTCAGGGATTCTCACTGAGCCCCCTCGCCCAGTGCCAGGGATTCTCACTGAACTCCCTCACCCAGTGTCAGGGATTCTCACTGAGCTCCCTCGCCCAGTGTCAGGGATTCTCACTGAACGTCCTCACCCAGAGTCAGGGATTCTCACTGAATTCCCTCGCCCAGTGTCAGGGATTCTCACTGAACCACCTCACCCAGTGTCAGGGATTATCACTGAGCCCTCTCGCCCAGTGTCAGTGATTGTCATTGAACTCCCTCGCCCAGTGTCAGGGATTCTCACTGAACTACCTCACCCAGTGTCAGGGATTCTCACTGACCCCTCTCGCCCAGTGTCAGGGATTCTCATTGAACTCCCTCGCCCAGTGTCAGGGATTCTCACTGAGCCCCCTCGCCCAGTGCCAGGTATTCTCACTGAACTACCTCACCCAGTGTCAGGGATTCTCACTGAGCCCTCTCGCCCAGTGTCAGGGATTCTCATTGAACTCCCTCGCCCAGTGTCAGGGATTCTCACTGAGCCCTCTCGCCCAGTGCCATGGATTCTCACTGAACTCCCTCACCCAGTGTCAGGGATTCTCATTGAACTCCCTCGCCCAGTGTCAGGGATTCTGAGTGAACTTCCTCACCCAGTGTCTGGGATTCTCACTGAACTACCTCACTCAGTGTCAGGGATTCTCACTGAACTTCCTCACCCAGTGTCTGGGATTCTCACTGAACTTCCTCACTCAGTGTCAGGGATTCTCACTGAACTATCTCACCCAGTGTCAGGGATTCTCAGTGAACTTCCTCACCCAGTGTCAGGGATTCTCACTGAACTACCTCACCCAGTGTCAGGGATTCTCACTGAACTTCATCACCCAGTGTCAGGGATTCTCACTGAACTTCCTCACCCAGTGTCAGGGATTCTCACTGAACTCCCTCAGCCATTGTCAGGGATTCTCACTGAACTCCCTCATCCAGTGTCAGTGATTCGCAGTGGGCCCCCTCAGCCAGTGTCAGGGATTCCCACAGAGCCCCCTTGTCCAGTGTCAGGGATTCTCACTGAACTCACTCGCCCAGTGTCAGGGATTCTCACTGAACACCCTCGCCCAGTGTCAGGGATTCTCACTGAACTCCCTCGCCCAGTGTCAGGGATTCTCACTGCAGTCCCTCACCCAGTGTCAGGGATTCTCACTGAACTCCCTCGTCCAGTGTCAGGGATTCTCACTGAACTCCCTCGCCCAGGGACAGGGATTCTCACTGTACTCCCTCGCCCAGTGTCAGGGATTCTCACTGAACTCCCTCACCCAGTGTCAGGGATTCTCACTGAACTCCCTCACCCAGTGTCAGGGATTCTCACTGAACTCCCTCTCCCAGCGTCAGGGATTCTCACTGAACTCCCTCGCACAGTGTCAGTGATTCGCACTGGGCCCCCCTCAGCCAGTGTCAGGGATTCTGACTGTGCCCCCTCGCCCAGTGTCAGGGGTTCTCAGTGAGCCCCCTCGCCCAGTGTCAAGGGTTCTCACTGAGCCCCCTCGTCCAGTGTCAGGGATTCTCACTGAGCCCCCTCGCCCAGTCTCAGGGGTTCTCACTTAGCCCCCTTGCCCAGTGGCAGGTGTTCTCACTGATCCCCTTGACCAGTATCAGGGATTCTTATTGAGCCCCCTCGCCCAGTGTCAGGGATTCTCACTGAACTCCCTCACCCAATGTCAGGGATTCTCACTGAACTCCCTTGCCCAGTGTCAGTGATTCGCACTGGGCCCCCTCAGCCAGTGTCAGGGATTCTGACTGTGCCCCTTCTCCCAGTGACAGGGATTCTCACTGAACTCCCTCACCAAGTGTCAGGGATTCTCACTGAACTCCCTCGCCCAGTGTCAGGGATTCTCACTGAGCCCCCTCGCCCAGTGCCAGGGATTCTTACTGAACTCCCTCACCCAGTGTCAGGGATTCTCACTGAGCCCCCTCGCCCAGTGCCAGGGACGCTCACTGAACTACCTCACCCAGTGTCAGGTATTGTCACTGAACTCCCTCGCCCAGTGTCAGGGATTCTCACTGAGCCCCCTCGCCCAGTGCCAGGGATTCTCACTGAACTCCCTCACCCAGTGTCAAGGATTCTCACTGAGCCCCCTCGCCCAGTGTCAGGGATTCTCACTGAACTTCCTCACCCAGTGTCAGGGAGTCTCACTGAACTCCCTCGCCCAGTGTCAGGGATTCTCACTGAACTACCTCCCCCAGTGTCAGGGATTCTCACTGAACTCCCTCGCCCAGTGTCAGGGATTCTCACTGAACTACCTCACCCAGTGTCAGGGATTCTCACTGAGCCCTCTCGCCCAGTGTCAGTGATTGTCACTGAACTCCCTCGCCCAGTGTCAGGGATTCTCACTGAACTCCCTCGCCCAGTGTCAGGGATTCTCACTGAGCCCCCTCGCCCAGTGCCAGGGATTCTCACTGAACTACCTCACCCAGTGTCTGGGATTCTCACTGAGCCCTCTCGCCCAGTGTCAGGGATTCTCATTGAACTCCCTCGCCCAGTGTCAGGGATTCTCACTGAGCCCCCTCGCCGAGTGCCAGGGATTCTCACTGAACTATCTCACCCAGTGTCAGGGATTCTCACTGAGCCCTCTCGCCCAGTGTCAGGGATTCTCATTGAACTCCCTCGCCCAGTGTCAGGGATTCTCACTGAGCCCCCTCGCCCAGTGCCAGAGATTCTCACTGAACTCCCTCGCCCAGTGTCAGGGATTCTCATTGAACTCCCTCGCCCAGTGTCAGGGATTCTGAGTGAACTTCCTCACCCAGTGTCAGGGATTCTCACTGTGCCCCCTCGCCCAGTGTCAGGGATTCTCACTGTGCCCCCTCGCCTAGTGTCAGGGTTTCTCACTGAACTCCCTCGCCCAGTGTCAGGGATTCTCACTGTGCCCCCTCGCCCAGTGTCAGAGATTCTCACTGTGCCCCCTCGCCCAGTGTCAGGGATTCTCAATGAACTCCCTCACCCAATGTCAGGGATTCTCACTGAACTCCCTCGCCCAGTGTCAGTGATTCGCACTGGGCCCCCTCAGCCAGTGTCAGGGATTCTGACTGTGCCCCTTCTCCCAGTGACAGGGATTCTCACTGAAATCCCTCACCCAGTGTCAGGGATTCTCACTGAACTCCCTCGCCCAGTGTCAGGGATTCTCACTGAGCCCCCTCGCCCAGTGCCAGGGACGCTCACTGAACTACCTCACCCAGTGTCAGGTATTGTCACTGAACTCCCTCGCCCAGTGTCAGGGATTCTCACTGAGCCCCCTCGCCCAGTGCCAGGGATTCTCACTGAACTCCCTCACCCAGTGTCAGGGATTCTCACTGAGCTCCCTCGCCCAGTGTCAGGGATTCTCACTGAACTTCCTCACCCAGAGTCAGGGATTCTCACTGAACTCCCTCGCCAGTGTCAGGGATTCTCACTGAACTACCTCACCCAGTGTCAGGGATTATCACTGAGCCCTCTCGCCCAGTGTCAGTGATTGTCATTGAACTCCCTCGCCCAGTGTCAGGGATTCTCACTGAACTACCTCACCCAGTGTCAGGGATTCTCACTGAGCCCTCTCGCCCAGTGTCAGTGATTGTCATTGAACTCCCTCACCCAGTGTCAGGGATTCTCACTGAGCCCTCTCGCCCAGTGTCAGGGATTCTCATTGAACTCCCTCGCCCAGTGTCAGGGATTCTCACTGAGCCCCCTCGACCAGTGCCAGATATTCTCACTGAACTCCCTCACCCAGTGTCAGGGATTCTCACTGAGCCCTCTCGCCCAGTGTCAGGGATTCTCATTTAACTCCCTCGCCCAGTGTCAGGGATTCTCACTGAGCCCCCTCGCCCAGTGCCATGGATTCTCACTGAACTCCCTCACCCAGTGTCAGGGATTCTCATTGAACTCCCTCGCCCAGTGTCAGGGATTCTGAGTGAACTTCCTCACCCAGTGTCTGGGATTCTCACTGAACTACCTCACTCAGTGTCAGGGATTCTCACTGAACTTCCTCACCCAGTGTCAGGGATTCTCACTGAACTTTCTCACTCAGTGTCAGGGATTCTCACTGAACTACCTCACCCAGTGTCAGGGATTCTCAGTGAACTTCCTCACCCAGTGTCAGGGATTCTCAGTGAACTTCCTCACCCAGTGTCAGGGATTCTCACTGAACTACCTCACCCAGTGTCAGGGATTCTCACTGAACTACCTCACCCAGTGTCAGGGATTCTCACTGAACTTCCTCACCCAGTGTCAGGGATTCTCACTGAACTCCCTCAGCCATTGTCAGGGATTCTCACTGAACTCCCTCATCCAGTGTCAGTGATTCGCAGTGGGCCCCCTCAGCCAGTGTCAGGGATTCCCACAGAGCCCCCTTGTCCAGTGTCAGGGATTCTCACTGAACTCACTCGCCCAGTGTCAGGGATTCTCACTGAACACCCTCGCCCAGTGTCAGGGATTCTCACTGAACTCCCTCGCCCAGTGTCAGGGATTCTCACTGCACTCCCTCACCCAGTGTCAGGGATTCTCACTGAACTCCCTCGCCCAGTGTCAGGGATTCTCACTGAACTCCCTCGCCCAGGGACAGGGATTCTCACTGTACTCCCTCGCCCAGTGTCAGGGATTCTCACTGAACTCCCTCACCCAGTGTCAGGGATTCTCACTGAACTCCCTCGCCCAGTGTCAGGGATTCTCACTGAACTCCCTCTCCCAGCGTCAGGGATTCTCACTGAACTCCCTCGCACAGGGTCAGTGATTCGCACTGGGCCCCCCTCAGCCAGTGTCAGGGATTCTGACTGTGCCCCCTCGCCCAGTGTCAGGGGTTCTCAGTGAGCCCCCTCGCCCAGTGTCAAGGGTTCTCACTGAGCCCCCTCGTCCAGTGTCAGGGATTCTCACTGAGCCCCCTCGCCCAGTCTCAGGGGTTCTCACTTAGCCCCCTTGCCCAGTGGCAGGTGTTCTCACTGATCCCATTGACCAGTATCAGGGATTCTTATTGAGCCCCCTCGCCCAGTGTCAGGGATTCTCACTGAGCCTCCTCGCCCAGTGTCAGGGATTCTCACTGAGCCCCCTCGCCCAGTGTCAGGGATTCTAACTGAGCCCTCTCGCCCAGTGTCAGGGATTCTCACTGAACTCCCTCGCCCAGTGTCAGGGATTCTCACTGAACTTCCTCACCCAGTGTCAGGGATTCTCACTGAGCCCCCTCGCCCAGTGTCAGGGATTCTCACTGTGCCCCCTCGCCCAGTGTCAGGGATTCTCACTCTGCCCCCTCGCCTAGTGTCAGGGTTTCTCACTGAACTCCCTCGCCCAGTGTCAGGGATTCGCACTGAACTCCCTCGCCCAGTGCCAGTGATTCGCACTGGGCCCCCTCAGCCAGTGTCAGGGATTCTGACTGTGCCCCTTCTCCCAGTGACAGGGATTCTCACTGAACTCCCTCACCCAGTGTCAGGGATTCTCACTGAAATCCCTCGCCCAGTGTCAGGGATACTCACTGAGCCCCCTCGCCCAGTGCCAGGGATTCTCACTGAACTCCCTCACCCAGTGTCAGGGATTCTCACTGAGCCCCCTCGCCCAGTGCCAGGGACGCTCACTGAACTACCTCACCCAGTGTCAGGGATTGTCACTGAACTCCCTCGCCCAGTGTCAGGGATTCTCACTGAGTCCCCTCGTCCAGTGCCAGGGATTCTCAATGAACTCCCTCACCCAGTGTCAGGGATTCTCACTGAACTTCCTCACCCAGTGTCAGGGATTCTCACTGAACTTCCTCACCCAGTGTCAGGGATTCTCACTGAACTCCCTCGCCCAGTGTCAGTGATTCTCACTGAACTACCTCCCCCAGTGTCAGGGATTCTCACTGAACTCCCTCGCCCAGTGTCAGGGATTCTCACTGAACTACCTCACCCAGTGTCAGGGATTCTGAGTGAACTTCCTCACCCAGTGTCTGGGATTCTCACTGACCTTCCTCACTCAGTGTCAGGGAATCTCACTGTGCCCCCTCGCCCTGTGTAAGGGATTCTCACTGTGACCCCTCGTCCTGTGTCAGGGATTCTCTCTGTGCCCCCTCGCCCAGTGTCAGCGATTCTCACTGTGCCCCCTCGCCCGTGTCAGCGATTCTCACTGTGCCCTCTCGCCCAGTGTCAGGGATTCTCACTATGCCCCCTCGCCCACTGTTAGGGATTCTCACTGTGCCCCCTTGCCCAGTGTCAGGGATTCTCACTGAACATCCTCACCCAGTGTCAGGGATTCTCACCGAACTCCCTGACCCAGTGTCAGCAATTCTCACTGTGCCCCCTCGCCCAGTGAAAGGGATTCTCACTGTGCCCCCTCGCCTAGTGTCAGGGATTCTCACTGTGCCCCCTCGCCCAGTGACAGGGATTCTCACAGTGCCCCCTCGCCCAGTGATAGGGATTCTCACTGTGCCCCCTCGCATAGTGACAGGGACTCTCACTGTGCTCCCTCGCCTCGTGTCAGGGATTCTCACTGTGCCCCCTCGCCCAGTGACAGCGATTCTCACTGTGCCCCCTCGCCCAGTGATAGGGATTCTCACTGTGCCCCCTCGCCTAGTGTCAGGGATTCTCACTGAACTCCCTCGCCCAGTGTCAGGGATTCTCACTGAACTCCCTCGCCCAGTGTCAGGGATTCTCACTGAACTCCCTCGCCCAGTGTCAGGGATTCTCACTGAACTCCCTCGCCCAGTGTCAGGGATTCTGAGTGAACTTCCTCACCCAGTGTCTGGGATTCTCACTGAACTTCCTCACTCAGTGTCAGGGATTCTCATTGAACTCCCTCACCCAGTGTCAGGGATTCTCACTGAACTTCCTCACCCAGTGTCAGGGATTCTCACAGTGCCCCCTCGCCCAGTGTAAGGGATTCTCACAGTGCCCCCTCGCCCAGTGTCAGGGATTCTCTCTGTGCCCCCTCGCCCAGTGTCAGCGATTCTCACAGTGCCCCCTCGCCCAGTGTCAGGGATTCTCACTGAACACCCTCACCCAGTGTCAGGGATTCTCACTGAACTCCCTGACCCAGTGTCAGCGATCCTCACTGTGCCCCCTCGCCCAGTGACAGGGATTTTCACTGTGCCCCCTCGCCCAGTGATACGGATTCTCACTGTGCCCTCTCGCCTAGTGTCAGGGATTCTCACTGTGCCCCCTCGCCCTGTGACAGGGATTCTCACTGTGCCCCCTCGCCCAGTGTCAGGGATTCTCACTGTGCCCCCTCGCCCAGTGTCAGGGATTCTCACTGTGCCCCCTCGCCCAGTGTCAGGGATTCTCACTGTGCCCCCTCGCCCAGTGTCAGGGATTCTCACTGTGCCCCCTCGCCTAGTGTCAGGGATTCTCACTGAACTCCCTCTCCCAGCGTCAGGGATTCTCACTGAACTCCCTCGCAGTGTCAGTGATTCGCACTGGGCCCCCCTCAGCCAGTGTCAGGGATTCTGACTGTGCCCCCTCACCCAGTGTCAAGGGTTCTCACTGAACCCCCTCGTCCAGTCTCAGGGGTTCTCACTTAGCCCCCTTGCCCAGTGGCAGGTGTTCTCACTGATCCCCTTGACCAGTATCAGGGATTCTTACTGAGCCCCCTCGCCCAGTGTCAGGGATTCTCACTGAGCCTCCTCGCCCAGTGTCAGGGATTCTCACTGATCCCCCTCGCCCAGTGTCAGGGATTCTAACTGAGCCCTCTCGCCCAGTGTCAGGGATTCTCACTGAACTCCCTCGCCCAGTGTCAGGGATTCTCACTGAACTTCCTCACCCAGTGTCAGAGATTCTCACTGAGCCCCCTCGCCCAGTGTCAGGGATTCTCACTGTGCCCCCTCGCCCAGTGTCAGGGATTCTCACTCTGCCCCGTCGCCTCGTGTCAGGGTTTCTCACTGAACTCCCTCGCCCAGTGTCAGGGATTCGCACTGAACTCCCTCGCCCAGTGTCAGTGATTCGCACTGTGCCCCCTCGCCCAGTGTCAGGGATTCGCACTGTGCCCCCTCGCCCAGTGTCAGGGATTCTCACTGTGCCCCCTCGCCTAGTGTCAGGGATTCTCACTGAACTCCCTCTCCCAGCGTCAGGGATTCTCACTGAACTCCCTCACCCAGTGTCAGGGATTCTCACTGAAATCCCTCGCCCAATGTCAGGGATACTCAATGAGCCCCCTCGCCCAGTGCCAGGGATTCTCACTGAACTCCCTCACCCAGTGTCAGGGATTCTCACTGAGCCCCCTCGCCCAGTGCCAGGGACGCTCACTGAACTACCTCACCCAGTGTCAGGGATTGTCACTGAACTCCCTCGCCCAGTGTCAGGGATTCTCACTGAGCCCCCTCGTCCAGTGCCAGGGATTCTCAATGAACTCCCTCACCCAGTGTCAGGGATTCTCACTGAGCCCCCTCGCCCAGTGTCAGGGATTCTCACTGAACTTCCTCACCCAGTGTCAGGGATTCTCACTGAACTTCCTCACCCAGTGTCAGGGATTCTCACTGAACTCCCTCGCCCAGTGTCAGTGATTCTCACTGAACTACCTCCCCCAGTGTCAGGGATTCTCACTGAACACCCTCGCCCAGTGTCAGGGATTCTCACTGAACTACCTCACCCAGTGTCAGGGATTCTCACTGAGCCCTCTCGCCCAGTGTCAGGGATTCTCACTGAACTCCCTCGCTCAGTGTCAGGGATTCTCACTGAAGTCCCTCACCCAGTGTCAGGGATTCTGAGTGAACTTCCTCACCCAGTGTCTGGGATTCTCACTGTGCCCCCTCGCCCTGTGTAAGGGATTCTCACTGTGCCCCCTCGCCCAGTGTCAGGGATTCTCTCTGTGCCCCCTCGCCCAGTGTCAGCGATTCTCACTGTGCCCCCTCGCCAGTGTCAGCGATTCTCACTGTGCCCCCTCGCCCAGTGTCAGGGATTCTCACTATGCCCCCTCGCCCACGGTAGGGATTCTCACTGTGCCCCCTCGCCCAGTGTCAGGGATTCTCACTGAACACCCTCACCCAGTGTCAGGGATTCTCACTGAACTCCCTGACCCAGTGTCAGCAATTCTCACTGAACTCCCTCGCCCAGTGTCAGGGATTCTGAGTGAACTTCCTCACCCAGTGTCAGGGATTCTCACTGAACTTCCTCACTCAGTGTCAGGGATTCTCATTGAACTCCCTCACCCAGTGTCAGCGATTCTCACTGAACTACCTCAGCCAGTGTCAGGGATTCTCACTGTGCCCCCTCGCCCAGTGTAAGGGATTCTCACTGTGCCCCCTCGCCCAGTGTCAGGGATTCTCTCTGTGCCCCCTCGCCCAGTGTCAGGGATTCTCACTGAACTTCCTCACTCAGTGTCAGGGATTCTCATTGAACACCCTCACCCAGTGTCAGGGATTCTCACTGAACACCCTCACCCAGTGTCAGCGATCCTCACTGTGCCCCCTCGCCCAGTGACAGGGATTTTCACTGTGCCCCCTCGCCCAGTGATAGGGATTCTCACTGTGCCCTCTCGCCTAGTGTCAGGGATTCTCACTGTGCCCCCTCGCCCTGTGACAGGGATTCTCACTGTGCCCCCTCGCCCAGTGTCAGGGATTCTCACTGTGCCCCCTCGCCCAGTGTCAGGGATTCTCACTGTGCCCCCTCGCCCAGTGTCAGGGATTCTCACTGTGCCCCCTCGCCTAGTGTCAGGGATTCTCACTGAACTCCCTCGCCCTGTGTCAGGGATTCTCACTGTGCCCCCTCGCCCAGTGTCAGGGATTCGCACTGTGCCCCCTCGCCCAGTGTCAGGGATTCTCACTGTGCCCCCTCGCCCAGTGTCGGGGATTCTCACTGTGCCCCCTCGCCCAGTGTCAGGGATTCTCACTGAACTCCCTCACCCAGGGTCAGGGATTCTCACTGAAGTCCCTCGCCCAGTGCCAGTGATTCGCACTGGGCCCCCTCAGCCAGTGTCAGGGATTCTGACTGTGCCCCCTCTCCCAGTGACAGGGATTCACACTGTGCCCCCTCGCCCAGTGTCGGGGATTCTCACTGTGCCCCCACGCCCAGTGTCAGGGATTCTCACTGTGCCCCCTCGCCCAGTGTCAGGGATTCTCACTGTGCCCCCTCGCCCAGTGTCAGGGATTCTCACTGTGCCCCTTCGCCCAGTGACTGGGATTCTCACAGTGCCCCCTTGCCCAGTGTCAGGGATTCTCACTGTGCCCCCTCGCCCAGTGTCAGGGATTCTCACTGTGCCCCCTCGCCTAGTGTCAGGGATTCTCACTGTGCCGCCTCGCCCAGTGACACGGATTTTCACTGTGCCCCCTCGCCTAGTGTCAGGGATTCTCACCGTGCCCCCTCGCCCAGTGTCAGGGATTCACACTGTGCCCCCTCGCCTAGTGTCAGGGATTCTCACTGTGCCCCCTCGCCTAGTGTCAGGGATTCTCACTGTGCCCCCTCGCCCAGTGTCAGGGATTCTCACTGTGCCCCCTCGCCTAGTGTCAGGGATTCTCACTGTGCCCCCTCGCCCAGTGTCAGGGATTCTCACTGTGCCCCCTCGCCTAGTGTCAGGGATTCTCACTGTGGCCCCTCGCCTCGTGTCTGGGATTCTCAATGTGCCCCCTCGCCCAGTGACAGGGATTCTCACAGTGCCCCCTCGCCCAGTGACAGGGAATCTCACTGTGCCCCCTCGCCAGGTGACAGGGATTCTCACAGTGCACCCTCGCCCAGTGATAGGGATTCTCACTGTGCCCCCTCGCCTAGTGTCAGGGATTCTCACTGTGCCCCCTCGCCCAGTGACAGGGATTCTCACAGTGCCCCCTCGCCCAGTGTCAGGGATTCACACTGTGACCCCTCGCCCAGTGTCAGGGATTCTCACTGTGCCCCCTCGCCTAGTGTCAGGGATTCTCACTGTGCCCCCTCGCCTAGTGTCAGGGATTCTCACTGAACTCCCTCACCCAGTGTCAGGGATTCTAACTGAACTCCCTCGCACAGTGTCAGTGATTCGCACTGGGCCCCCTCAGCCAGTGTCAGGGATTCTGACTGTGCCCCCTCTCCCAGTGACAGGGATTCACACTGTGCCCCCTCGCCCAGTTTCAGGGATTCACACTGTACCCCCGCGCCCAGTTTCAGGGATTCTCACTGTGCCCCCTCGCCCAGTGTCAGGGATTCTCACTGTGCCCCCTCGCCCAGTGTCAGCGATTCTCCCTGTGCCCCCTCGCCCAGTGTCAGCAATTCTTACTGTGCCCCCTCGCCCAGTGTCAGGGATTCTCACTGTGGCTCCTCGCCCAGTGTCAGGGATTCCCACTGTCACCCCTTGCCCAGTGTCAGGGATTGTCACTGAGCCCCCTCACCCAGTGTCAGGGATTCTCAATGTGCCCCTTCGCCCAGTGTCAGGGATTCTCACTGTGCCCCCTCGCCCAGTGTCAGCAATTCTCCCTGTGCCCCCTCGCCCAGTGTCAGCAATTCATACTGTGCCCCCTCACCCAGTGTCAGGGATTCTCACTGAACTCCCTCGCCCAGTGTCAGAAATTTTCACTGAGCCCCCTCGCCCAGTGCCAGGGATTCTCACTGAACTCCCTCGCCCAGTGTCAGGGATTCTCACTGAGCCCCCTCGCCCAGTGCCAGGGATTCTCACTGAACTCCCTCACCCAGTGTCAGGCATTCTCACTGAGCCCCCTCACCCAGTGTCAGGGATTCTCACTGAACTCCCTCACCCAGTGTCAGGGATTCTCACTGAACTACATCCCCCAGTGTCAGGGATTCTCACTGAACTCCCTCGCCCAGTGTCAGGGATTCTCACTGAACTCCCTCGCCCAGTGCCAGGGATTCTCACTGAACTCCCTCGCCCAGTGTCAGGGATTCTCACTGAGCCCCCTCGCCCAGTGCCAGGCATTCTCACTGAACTACCTCACCCAGTGTCAGGGATTCTCACTGAGCCCTCTCGCCCAGTGTCAGGGATTCTCATTGAACTCCCTCGCCCAGTGTCAGGGATTCTCACTGAACTCCCTCGCCCAGTGTCAGGGATTCTCACTGAGCCCCCTCGCCCAGTGCCAGGGATTCTCACTGAACTTCCTCGCCCAGTGCCAGGGATTCTCACTGAACTCCCTCGCCCAGTGCCAGGGATTCTCACTGAACTCCCTCGCCCAGTGTCAGGGATTCTCACTGAACTCCCTCGCCCAGTGTCAGGGATTCTCACTGAGCCCCCTCGCCCAGTGCCAGGGATTCTCACTGAACTACCTCACCCAGTGTCAGGGATTCTAACTGAACTCCCTCGCACAGTGTCAGTGATTCGCACTGGGCCCCCTCAGCCAGTGTCAGGGATTCTGACTGTGCCCCCTCTCCCAGTGACAGGGATTCACACTGTGCCCCCTCGCCCAGTGTCAGGGATTCTCACTGTACCCCCGCGCCCAGTTTCAGGGATTCTCACTGTGCCCCCTCGCCCAGTGTCAGGGATTCTCACTGTGCCCCCTCGCCCAGTGTCAGCGATTCTCCCTGTGCCCCCTCGCCCAGTGTCAGCAATTCTTACTGTGCCCCCTCGCCCAGTGTCAGGGATTCTCACTGTGGCTCCTCGCCCAGTGTCAGGGATTCCCACTGTCACCCCTTGCCCAGTGTCAGGGATTGTCACTGAGCCCCCTCACCCAGTGTCAGGGATTCTCAATGTGCCCCTTCGCCCAGTGTCAGGGATTCTCACTGTGCCCCCTCGCCCAGTGTCAGCGATTCTCCCTGTGCCCCCTCGCCCAGTGTCAGCAATTCATACTGTGCCCCCTCACCCAGTGTCAGGGATTCTCACTGAACTCCCTCGCCCAGTGTCAGGGATTTTCACTGAGCCCCCTCGCCCAGTGCCAGGGATTCTCACTGAACTCCCTCGCCCAGTGTCAGGGATTCTCACTGAGCCCCCTCGCCCAGTGCCAGGGATTCTCACTGAACTCCCTCACCCAGTGTCAGGCATTCTCACTGAGCCCCCTCACCCAGTGTCAGGGATTCTCACTGAACTCCCTCAAACAGTGTCAGGGATTCTCACTGAACTACATCCCCCAGTGTCAGCGATTCTCACTGAACTCCCTCGCCCAGTGTCAGGGATTCTCACTGAACTTCCTCACTCAGTGTCAGGGATTCTCACTGAACTCCCTCGCCCAGTGTCAGGGATTCTCACTGAGCCCCCTCGCCCAGTGCCAGGCATTCTCACTGAACTACCTCACCCAGTGTCAGGGATTCTCACTGAGCACTCTCGCCCAGTGTCAGGGATTCTCAGTGAACTCCCTCGCCCAGTGTCAGGGATTCTCACTGAACTCCCTCGCCCAGTGTCAGGGATTCTCACTGAGCCCCCTCGCCCAGTGCCAGGGATTCTCACTGAACTCCCTCGCCCAGTGCCAGGGATTCTCACTGAACTCCCTCGCCCAGTGTCAGGGATTCTCACTGAACTCCCTCGCCCAGTGTCAGGGATTCTCACTGTGCCCCCTCGCACAGTGAAAGGGATTCTCACTGTGCCCCCTCGCCTCGTGTCAGGGATTCTCACTGTGCCCCCTCGCCCAGTGACAGGGATTCTCACTGAACTCCCTCGCCCAGTGTCAGGGATTCTCACTGAACTCCCTCGCCCAGTGTCAGGGATTCTCACTGAACTCCCTCGCCCAGTGTCAGGGATTCTGAGTGAACTTCCTCACCCAGTGTCAGGGATTCTCACTGAACTTCCTCACTCAGTGTCAGGGATTCTCATTGAACTCCCTCACCCAGTGTCAGCGATTCTCACTGTGCCCCCTCGCCCAGTGTAAGGGATTCTCACTGTGCCCCCTCGCCCAGTGTCAGGGATTCTCTCTGTGCCCTCTCGCCCACTGTCAGCGATTCTCACTGTGCCCCCTCGCCCAGTGTCAGGGATTCTCACTATGCCCCCTCGCCAACTGTTAGGGACTCTCACTGTGGCCCCTCGCCCAATGTCAGGGATTTTCACTGAACACCCTCACCCAGTGTCAGGGATTCTCACTGAACACCCTCACCCAGTGTCAGCGATCCTCACTGTGCCCCCTCGCCCAGTGACAGGGATTTTCACTGTGCCCCCTCGCCCAGTGATAGGGATTCTCACTGTGCCCTCTCGCCTAGTGTCAGGGATTCTCACTGTGCCCCCTCGCCCTGTGACAGGGATTCTCACTGTGCCCCCTCGCCCAGTGTCAGGGATTCTCACTGTGCCCCCTCGCCCAGTGTCAGGGATTCTCACTGTGCCCCCTCGCCCAGTGTCAGGGATTCTCACTGTGCCCCCTCGCCTAGTGTCAGGGATTCTCACTGAACTCCCTCGCCCTGTGTCAGGGATTCTCACTGTGCCCCCTCGCCCAGTGTCAGGGATTCGCACTGTGCCCCCTCGCCCAGTGTCAGGGATTCTCACTGTGCCCCTTCGCCCAGTGTCAGGGATTCTCACTGAACTCCCTCACCCAGGGTCAGGGATTCTCACTGAAGTCCCTCGCCCAGTGCCAGTGATTCGCACTGGGCCCCCTCAGCCAGTGTCAGGGATTCTGACTGTGCCCCCTCTCCCAGTGACAGGGATTCACACTGTGCCCCCTCGCCCAGTGTCGGGGATTCTCACTGTGCCCCCACGCCCAGTGTCAGGGATTCTCACTGTGCCCCCTCGCCCAGTGTCAGGGATTCTCACTGTGCCCCCTCGCCCAGTGTCAGGGATTCTCACTGTGCCCCTTCGCCCAGTGACTGGGATTCTCACAGTGCCCCCTTGCCCAGTGTCAGGGATTCTCACTGTGCCCCCTCGCCCAGTGTCAGGGATTCTCACTGTGCCCCCTCGCCTAGTGTCAGGGATTCTCACTGTGCCGCCTCGCCCAGTGACACGGATTTTCACTGTGCCCCCTCGCCTAGTGTCAGGGATTCTCACCGTGCCCCCTCGCCCAGTGTCAGGGATTCACACTGTGCCCCCTCGCCTAGTGTCAGGGATTCTCACTGTGCCCCCTCGCCTAGTGTCAGGGATTCTCACTGTGCCCCCTCGCCCAGTGTCAGGGATTCTCACTGTGCCCCCTCGCCTAGTGTCAGGGATTCTCACTGTGCCCCCTCGCCCAGTGTCAGGGATTCTCACTGTGCCCCCTCGCCTAGTGTCAGGGATTCTCACTGTGGCCCCTCGCCTCGTGTCTGGGATTCTCAATGTGCCCCCTCGCCCAGTGACAGGGATTCTCACAGTGCCCCCTCGCCCAGTGACAGGGAATCTCACTGTGCCCCCTCGCCCAGTGACAGGGATTCTCACAGTGCACCCTCGCCCAGTGATAGGGATTCTCACTGTGCCCCCTCGCCTAGTGTCAGGGATTCTCACTGTGCCCCCTCGCCCAGTGACAGGGATTCTCACAGTGCCCCCTCGCCCAGTGTCAGGGATTCTCACTGTGACCCCTCGCCCAGTGTCAGGGATTCTCACTGTGCCCCCTCGCCTAGTGTCAGGGATTCTCACTGAACTCCCTCACCCAGTGTCAGGGATTCTAACTGAACTCCCTCGCACAGTGTCAGTGATTCGCCCTGGGCCCCCTCAGCCAGTGTCAGGGATTCTGACTGTGCCCCCTCTCCCAGTGACAGGGATTCACACTGTGCCCCCTCGCCCAGTTTCAGGGATTCACACTGTACCCCCGCGCCCAGTTTCAGGGATTCTCACTGTGCCCCCTCGCCCAGTGTCAGGGATTCTCACTGTGCCCCCTCGCCCAGTGTCAGCGATTCTCCCTGTGCCCCCTCGCCCAGTGTCAGCAATTCTTACTGTGCCCCCTCGCCCAGTGTCAGGGATTCTCACTGTGGCTCCTCGCCCAGTGTCAGGGATTCCCACTGTCACCCCTTGCCCAGTGTCAGGGATTGTCACTGAGCCCCCTCACCCAGTGTCAGGGATTCCCAATGTGCCCCTTCGCCCAGTGTCAGGGATTCTCACTGTGCCCCCTCGCCCAGTGTCAGCGATTCTCCCTGTGCCCCCTCGCCCAGTGTCAGCAATTCATACTGTGCCCCCTCACCCAGTGTCAGGGATTCTCACTGAACTCCCTCGCCCAGTGTCAGGGATTTTCACTGAGCCCCCTCGCCCAGTGCCAGGGATTCTCACTGAATTCCCTCACCCAGTGTCAGGCATTCTCACTGAGCCCCCTCACCCAGTGTCAGGGATTCTCACTGAACTCCCTCACCCAGTGTCAGGGATTCTCACTGAACTACATCCCCCAGTGTCAGGGATTCTCACTGAACTCCCTCGCCCAGTGTCAGGGATTCTCACTGAACTCCCTCGCCCAGTGCCAGGGATTCTCACTGAACTCCCTCGCCCAGTGTCAGGGATTCTCACTGAGCCCCCTCGCCCAGTGCCAGGCATTCTCACTGAACTACCTCACCCAGTGTCAGGGATTCTCACTGTGCCCTCTCGCCCAGTGTCAGGGATTCTCATTGAACTCCCTCGCCCAGTGTCAGGGATTCTCACTGAACTCCCTCGCCCAGTGTCAGAGATTCTCACTGAGCCCCCTCGCCCAGTGCCAGGGATTCTCACTGAACTCCCTCGCCCAGTGCCAGGGATTCTCACTGAACTCCCTCGCCCAGTGTCAGGGATTCTCACTGAACTCCCTCGCCCAGTGTCAGGGATTCTCACTGAGCCCCCTCGCCCAGTGCCAGGGATTCTCACTGAACTACCTCACCCAGTGTCAGGGATTCTAACTGAACTCCCTCGCACAGTGTCAGTGATTCGCACTGGGCCCCCTCAGCCAGTGTCAGGGATTCTGACTGTGCCCCCTCTCCCAGTGACAGGGATTCACACTGTGCCCCCTCGCCCAGTGTCAGGGATTCTCACTGTACCCGCGCGCCCAGTTTCAGGGATTCTCACTGTGCCCCCTCGCCCAGTGTCAGGGATTCTCACTGTGCCCCCTCGCCCAGTGTCAGCGATTCTCCCTGTGCCCCCTCGCCCAGTGTCAGCAATTCTTACTGTGCCCCCTCGCCCAGTGTCAGGGATTCTCACTGTGGCTCCTCGCCCAGTGTCAGGTATTCCCACTGTCACCCCTTGCCCAGTGTCAGGGATTGTCACTGAGCCCCCTCACCCAGTGTCAGGGATTCTCAATGTGCCCCTTCGCCCAGTGTCAGGGATTCTCACTGTGCCCCCTCGCCCAGTGTCAGCAATTCATACTGTGCCCCCTCACCCAGTGTCAGGGATTCTCACTGAACTCCCTCGCCCAGTGTCAGGGATTTTCACTGAGCCCCCTCGCCCAGTGCCAGGGATTCTCACTGAACTCCCTCGCCCAGTGTCAGGGATTCTCACTGAGCCCCCTCGCCCAGTGCCAGGGATTCTCACTGAACTCCCTCACCCAGTGTCAGGCATTCTCACTGAGCCCCCTCACCCAGTGTCAGGGATTCTCACTGAACTCCCTCAAACAGTGTCAGGGATTCTCACTGAACTACATCCCCCAGTGTCAGCGATTCTCACTGAACTCCCTCGCCCAGTGTCAGGGATTCTCACTGAACTCCCTCGCCCAGTGCCAGGGATTCTCACTGAACTCCCTCGCCCAGTGTCAGGGATTCTCACTGAGCACCCTCGCCCAGTGCCAGGCATTCTCACTGAACTACCTCACCCAGTGTCAGGGATTCTCACTGAGCACTCTCGCCCAGTGTCAGGGATTCTCAGTGAACTCCCTCGCCCAGTGTCAGGGATTCTCACTGAACTCCCTCGCCCAGTGTCAGGGATTCTCACTGAGGCCCCTCGCCCAGTGCCAGGGATTCTCACTGAACTCCCTCGCCCAGTGCCAGGGATTCTCACTGAACTCCCTCGCCCAGTGTCAGGGATTCTCACTGAACTCCCTCGCCCAGTGTCAGGGATTCTCACTGAGCCCCCTCGCCCAGTGCCAGGGATTCTCACTGAACTACCTCACCCAGTGTCAGGGATTCTAACTGAACTCCCTCGCACAGTGTCAGTGATTCGCACTGGGCCCCCTCAGCCAGTGTCAGGGATTCTGACTGTGCCCCCTCTCCCAGTGACAGGGATTCACACTGTGCCCCCTCGCCCAGTGTCAGGGATTCTCACTGTACCCCCGCGCCCAGTTTCAGGGATTCTCACTGTGCCCCCTCGCCCAGTGTCAGGGATTCTCACTGTACCCCCTCGCCCAGTGTCAGCGATTCTCCCTGTGCCCCCTGGCCCAGTGTCAGCAATTCTTACTGTGCCCCCTCGCCCAGTGTCAGGGATTCTCACTGTGGCTCCTCGCCCAGTGTCAGGGATTCCCACTGTCACCCCTTGCCCAGTGTCAGGGATTGTCACTGAGCCCCCTCACCCAGTGTCAGGGATTCTCAATGTGCCCCTTCGCCCAGTGTCAGGGATTCTCACTGTGCCCCCTCGCCCAGTGTCAGCGATTCTCCCTGTGCCCCCTCGCCCAGTGTCAGCAATTCATACTGTGCCCCCTCACCCAGTGTCAGGGATTCTCACTGAACTCCCTCGCCCAGTGTCAGGGATTTTCACTGAGCCCCCTCGCCCAGTGCCAGGGATTCTCACTGAACTCCCTCGCCCAGTGTCAGGGATTCTCACTGAGCCCCCTCGCCCAGTGCCAGGGATTCTCACAGAACTCCCTCACCCAGTGTCAGGCATTCTCACTGAGCCCCCTCACCCAGTGTCAGGGATTCTCACTGAACACCCTCACCCAGTGTCAGGGATTCTCACTCTGCCCCCTCGCCTAGTGTCAGGGATTCTCACTGAACTCCCTCGCCCTGTGTCAGGGATTCTCACTGTGCCCCCTCGCCCAGTGCCAGGGATTCTCACTGTGCCCCCTCGCCCAGTGTCAGGGATTCACACTGTGCCCCCTCGCCCAGTGTCGGGGATTCTCACTGTGCCCCCACGCCCAGTGTCAGGGATTCTCACTGTGCCCCCTCGCCCAGTGTCAGGGATTCTCACTGTGCCCCCTCGCCCAGTGTCAGGGATTCTCACTGTGCCCCCTCGCCCAGTGACTGGGATTCTCACAGTGCCCCCTTGCCCAGTGTCAGGGATTCTCACTGTGCCCCCTTGCCCAGTGTCAGGGATTCTCACTGTGCCCCCTCGCCTAGAGTCAGGGATTCTCACTGTGCCGCCTCGCCCAGTGACACGGATTTTCACTGTGCCCCCTCGCCCAGTGTCAGGGATTCTCACCGTGCCCCCTCGCCCAGTGTCAGGGATTCACACTGTGCCCCCTCGCCTAGTGTCAGGGATTCTCACTGTGCCCCCTCGCCTAGTGTCAGGGATTCTCACTGTGCCCCCTCGCCCAGTGTCAGGGATTCTCACTGTGCCCCCTCGCCTAGTGTCAGGGATTCTCACTGTGCCCCCTCGCCCTGTGTCAGGGATTCTCACTGTGCCCCCTCGCCTAGTGTCAGGGATTCTCACTGTGGCCCCTCGCCTCGTGTCAGGGATTCTCAATGTGCCCCCTCGCCCAGTGACAGGGATTCTCACAGTGCCCCCTCGCCCAGTGACAGGGAATCTCACTGTGCCCGCTCGCCCAGTGACAGGGATTCTCACAGTGCACCCTCGCCCAGTGATAGGGATTCTCACTGTGCCCCCTCGCCTAGTGTCAGGGATTCTCACTGTGCCCCCTCGCCCAGTGACAGGGATTCTCACAGTGCCGCCTCGCCCAGTGTCAGGGATTCTCACTGTGACCCCTCGCCCAGTGTCAGGGATTCTCACTGTGCCCCCTCGCCTAGTGTCAGGGATTCTCACTGAACTCCCTCACCCAGTGTCAGGGATTCTAACTGAACTCCCTCGCACAGTGTCAGTGATTCGCACTGTGACCCCTCGCCCAGTGTCAGGGATTCTCACTGTGCCCCCTCGCCTAGTGTCAGGGATTCTCACTGAACTCCCTCACCCAGTGTCAGGGATTCTAACTGAACTCCCTCGCACAGTGTCAGTGATTCGCACTGGGCCCCCTCAGCCAGTGTCAGGGATTCTGACTGTGGCCCCTCTCCCAGTGACAGGGATTCACACTGTGCCCCCTCGCCCAGTGTCAGGGATTCTCACTGTACCCCCGCGCCCAGTTTCAGGGATTCTCACTGTGCCCCCTCGCCCAGTGTCAGGGATTCTCACTGTGCCCCCTCGCCCAGTGTCAGCGATTCTCCCTGTGCCCCCTCGCCCAGTGTCAGCAATTCTTACTGTGCCCCCTCGCCCAGTGTCAGGGATTCTCACTGTGGCTCCTCGCCCAGTGTCAGGGATTCCCACTGTCACCCCTTGCCCAGTGTCAGGGATTGTCACTGATCCCCCTCACCCAGTGTCAGGGATTCTCAATGTGCCCCTTCGCCCAGTGTCAGGGATTCTCACTGTGCCCCCTCGCCCAGTGTCAGCGATTCTCCCTGTGCCCCCTCGCCCAGTGTCAGCAATTCATACTGTGCCCCCTCACCCAGTGTCAGGGATTCTCACTGAACTCCCTCGCCCAGTGTCAGGGATTTTCACTGAGCCCCCTCGCCCAGTGCCAGGGATTCTCACTGAACTCCCTCGCCCAGTGTCAGGGATTCTCACTGAGCCCCCTCGCCCAGTGCCAGGGATTCTCACTGAACTCCCTCACCCAGTGTCAGGCATTCTCACTGAGCCCCCTCACCCAGTGTCAGGGATTCTCACTGAACTCCCTCACCCAGTGTCAGGGATTCTCACTGAACTACATCCCCCAGTGTCAGCGATTCTCACTGAACTCCCTCGCCCAGTGTCAGGGATTCTCACTGAACTCCCTCGCCCAGTGCCAGGGATTCTCACTGAACTCCCTCAGCCAGTGTCAGGGATTCTCACTGAGCCCCCTCGCCCAGTGTCAGGGATTCTCACTGAACTCCCTCGCCCAGTGTCAGGGATTCTCACTGAACTCCCTCGCCCAGTGTCAGGGATTCTCACTGAGCCCCCTCGCCCAGTGCCAGGGATTCTCACTGAACTCCCTCGCCCAGTGCCAGGGATTCTCACTGAACTCCCTCGCCCAGTGCCAGGGATTCTCACTGAACTCCCTCGCCCAGTGTCAGGGATTCTCACTGAGCCCCCTCGCCCAGTGCCAGGGATTCTCACTGAACTCCCTCGCCCAGTGCCAGGGATTCTCACTGAACTCCCTCGCCCAGTGTCAGGGATTCTCACTGAACTCCCTCGCCCAGTGTCAGGGATTCTCACTGAGCCCCCTCGCCCAGTGCCAGGGATTCTCACTGAACTACCTCACCCAGTGTCAAGGATTCTCACTGAACTACCTCATCCAGTGTCAGGGATTCTCACTGAACTACCTCACCCAGTGTCAGGGATTCTCACTGAACTACCTCACCCAGTGTCAGGGATTCTCACTGAGCCCTCTCGCCCAGTGTCAGGGATTCCCGTTGAACTCCCTCGCCCAGTGTCAGGGATTCTGAGTGAACTTCCTCACCCAGTGTCTGGGATTCTGACTGAACTTCGTCACTCAGTGTCAGGGATTCTCACTGAACCTCCTCACCCAGTGTCAGGGATTCTCACTGAACTACCTCACCCAGTGTCAGGGATTCTCACTGAACTACCTCACCCAGTGTCAGGCATTCTCAGTGAACTTCCTCACCCAGTGTCAGGGATTCTCACTGAACTACCTCACCCAGTGTCAGGGATTCTCAGTGAACTTCCTCACCCACTGTCAGGGATTCTCACTGAACTCCCTCACCCAGTGTCAGGGATTCTCACTGAACTCCCTCACCCAGTGTCAGTGATTCGCACTGGGCCCCCTCCGCCAGTGTCAGGGATTCTCACAGAGCCCCCTCGTCCAGTGTCAGGGATTCTCACTGAACTCCCTCGCCCAGTGTCAGGGATTCTCACTGAACTCCCTCGCCCAGTGTCAGGGATTCTCACTGCACTCCCTCAGCCAGTGTCAGGGATTCTCACTGAACTCCCTCACCCAGTGTCAGTGATTCGCACTGGGCCCCCTCCGCCAGTGTCAGGGATTCTCACAGAGCCCCCTCGTCCAGTGTTAGGGATTCTCACTGAACTCCCTCGCCCAGTGTCAGGGATTCTCACTGAACTCCCTCGCCCAGTGTCAGGGATTCTCACTGCACTCCCTCGCCCAGTGTCAGGGATTCTCACTGCACTCCCTCGCCCAGTGTCAGGGATTCTCACTGAACTCCCTCGCCCAGTGTCAGGGATTCTCACTGCACTCCCTCACCCAGTGTCAGGGATTCTCACTGAACTCCCTCGCCCAGTGTCAGGGATTCTCACTGAGCCCCCTCGCCCAGTGCCAGGGATTCTCACTGAACTCCCTCGCCCAGTGTCAGGGATTCTCACTGAGCCCCCTCGCCCAGTGCCAGGGATTCTCACTGAACTCCCTCACCCAGTGTCAGGCATTCTCACTGAGCCCCCTCACCCAGTGTCAGGGATTCTCACTGAACTCCCTCACCCAGTGTCAGGGATTCTCACTGAACTACATCCCCCAGTGTCAGGGATTCTCACTGAACTCCCTCGCCCAGTGTCAGGGATTCTCACTGAACTCCCTCGCCCAGTGCCAGGGATTCTCACTGAACTCCCTCGCCGAGTGTCAGGGATTCTCACTGAGCCCCCTCGCCCAGTGCCAGGGATTCTCACTGAACTACCTCACCCAGTGTCAGGGATTCTCACTGAACTCCCTCGCCCAGTGTCAGGGATTCTCACTGAACTACCTCACCCAGTGTCAGGGATTCTCACTGAGCCCTCTCGCCCAGTGTCAGGGATTCCCGTTGAACTCCCTCGCCCAGTGTCAGGGATTCTGAGTGAACTTCCTCACCCAGTGTCTGGGATTCTGACTGAACTTCGTCACTCAGTGTCAGGGATTCTCACTGAACTCCCTCACCCAGTATCAGGGATGCTCACTGAACTACATCACCCAGTGTCAGGGATTCTAACTGAGCCCTCTCGCCCAGTGTCAGGGATTCTCACTGAATTCCCTCGCCCAGTGTCAGGGATTCTCACTGAACTTCCTCACCCAGTGTCAGGGATTCTCACTGAACTTCCTCACCCAGTGTCATGGATTCTCACTGAAGTCCCTCAGCCAGTGTCAGGGATTCTCACTGAACTTCCTCACCCAGTGTCACGGATTCTCACTGAGCCCCCTCGCCCAGTATCAGGGATTCTCACTGAACTTCCTGTCCCAGTGTCAGGGATTCTCACTGAGCCACCCTCGCCCAGTGTCAGGGATTCTCACTGAGCCCCCTCGCCCAGTGTCAGGGATTCTCACTGAACTCCCTCACCCAGTGTCAGGGATTCTCACTGAACTCCCTCACCCAGTGTCAGGGATTCTCACTGAACCCCTCGCCCAGTGTCAGGGATTCTCACTGAGCCCCCTCGCCCAGTGTCAGGGATTCTCACTGAACTCCATCGCCCAGTGTCAGGGATTCTCACTGAACTCCCTCGCCCAGTGTCAGGGATTCTCACTGAACATCCTCGCCCAGTGTCAGGGATTCTCACTAAACTTCCTCACCCAGTGTCAGGGATTCTCACTGAACTTCCTCACCCAGTGTCAGGGATTCTCACTGAACTCCCTCAGCCTGTGTCAGTGCTTCGCACTGGGCCCCCTCAGCCAGTGTCAGGGATTCTCACTGAACTCCCTCGCCCAGTATCAGGGGTTCTCACAGAACTCCCTCGCCCAGTATCAGGCGTTCGCACTGGGCCCCCTTAGCCAGTGTCAGGAATTCTGACTGTGCCCGCTCGCCCAGTGTCAGGGGTTCTCAGTGAGCCCCCTCGCCCAGTGTCAGGGGTTCTCACTGAGCCCCCTCGTCCAGTGTCAGGGATTCTCACTGAGCCCCCTTGCCCAGTGTCAGGGGTTCTCACTGAGCCCCTTCGCCCAGTATCAGGGATTCTCACTGAGCCCCCTCGCCCAATGTCAGTGATTCTCACTGAGCCCCCTCGCCCAATGTCAGTGATTCTCACTGAGCCCCCTCGCCCAGTGTCAGGGATTCTCACTGAGCCCCCTCGCCCAGTGTCAGGGATTCTCACTGAGCCCCCTCGCCCAGTGTCAGGGATTCTCACTGAGCCCCCTCGCCCAGTGTCAGGGATTCTCACTGAGCCCCCTCGCCCAGTGTCAGGGATTCTCACTGAGCCCCCTCGCCCAGTGTCAGGGATTCTCACTGAGCCCCTTCGCCCAGTGTCAGGGATTCTCACTGAACTCCCTCAGCCAGTGTCAGGCATTCTCACTGAGCCCTCTCGCCCAGTGTCAGGGATTCTCACTGAACTCCCTCACCCAGTGTCAGGGATTCTCACTGAGCCCCCTCGTCCAGTGTCAGGGATTCTCATTGAACTCCCTCGCCCAGTGTCATCAAGACTGCATTTGACCGAGTATGGCATCAAGGAGCCCGAGCATAACTGAGGTCAATGGGAATCAGGGGGAAAACGCTCTGCTGGCTGGAGTCATACCAAGCACAAAGGAAGATGGTTGTGGTTGTTGGAGGTCAATCATCTGAGCTCCAGGACTCACTGCAGGAGTTCCTCAGGGTACTGTCCTAGTCCCAACCATCTTCAGCTGCTTCATCAATGACCTTCCTTCAATCATAAGGTCAGAAGTCGGGATGTTCGCTGATGATTGCACAATGTTCAGCACCATTCAGGACTCCTCAGATACTGAACTAGTCTGTGTAGAAATGCAGCAAGACCTGGACAATATCCAGGGTTGGGCTGATAAGTGGCAAGTAACATTCTTGCCACACAAGTGACAGGCAATGACCTTCTCCAACAAGAGATAATCTAATCATGGCCCCTTGACATTCAGTTGCATTACCATCGCTGAATCCCCCACTATCAACATCCTAGGGGCTACCATTGACCAGAAACTGAACTGGAGTAGCCATAGAAATACCGTAGCTACAAGAGCAGGTCAAAGGCTAGGAATCCTGAGGCGAGTAACTCACCTCCTGACTCCCCAAAGCCTGTCCACCATCTACAAGGCACAAGTCAGGAGTGTGATGGAATCCTCTCCAATTGCCTGGATGGGTGCAGTTCCAACAACAGTCAAGAAGCTCGACACCATCCAGGACAAAGCAGCCCGCTTATCTGGCACCCCATCTACAAACATTCACTCCCTCCACAACCGGCGCACTGTGGCAGCAATGTGTACCATCTACAAGATGCACTGCAGCAACGCACCAAGGATCTTTAGTCAGCACCGTCCAATCCCGCGACCTCTACCAACGAGAAGGACATGGGCAGCAAATGCATGGGAACACCACCACCTGCATTTACCCCTCCAAGTGACACACCATCCTGACTTGGAACTATCTCACCGTTCCTTCACTGTCGCTGGGTCAAAATCCTGGAACTCCCTTCCTAACAGCACTGTGGGTCGACCTACCCCAATGGACTGCAGCGGTTCAAGAAGGCAGCTCACCACCACCTTCTCAAGGGCAATTAGGGATGTGCAATATATGCTGGCATAGCCAGTGACGCCCACATCCCATGAATGAATAAAAAAAAAATCCAATACAATAGCCAACATCCACTACAAAAGACGACACCCACTACAGAAGACGACACCCACTACAAAAGACGACACCCACTACAAAAGACGACACCCACTGCAATAGACTACACCCACTACAATAGACTACACCCACTACAAAAGACGACACCCACTACAAAAGACGACACCCACTGCAATAGACTACACCCACTACAATAGCCAACATCCACTACAAAAGACGACACCCACTACAAAAGACGACACCCACTACAAAAGACGACACCCACTACAAAAGACGACACCCACTACAAAAGACGACACCCACTACAAAAGACGACACCCACTACAAAAGACGACACCCACTACAAAAGACGACACCCACTACAATAGACTACATCCAATACAGCTGATTAGAATCCAGGACCAGCATGCTCCTGTGAGGAAGAAAGACAAGTTTGGCAAGTTTCGGGAAGCTTGGATAACACGGGATATTGTGAGCCTAGTTAAAAAGAAAAAGGAAGCGTTTGTAAGGGCTGGAAGGCTAGGAACAGATGAAGCACTTGAGGAATATAAAGACAGTAGGAAGGAACTTAAGCAAGGTGTTAGGAGGGCTAAAAGGAGTCACAAAAAGTCATTGGCAAACAGGATTAAGGAAAATCCCAAGGCTTTTTAAACATATATAAAGAACAAGAGGAGCCATTTTCCGCTTCGTCTGGGGATCTAAAATGGACCGGGTCCGGAGGGACACGATGTTCAAATCTCTGGACATGGGCGGGAAAAATGTACCCAACGTGGCCCTCATCCTGATGACCACCTTCGTGTGCGGCTGCATCAAGCTATGTGTAGATCCCCAGTACGCAAACTCCAAGTGTCACTACGTGCTGAGGTTCTATCTGTCCCCGGTGTTACGAAGGATGGGCCTGGTCACATTGCCGCGGAACGCTCCGTGCAGTTGGGACGTGCCGTACCACCTATCCTTCGTGGAGCAGTTTCTGCGGAAAAACACCTTTGACCACCGGTCCATCAGGCAGTGGTCTGCACGGAATGTCCTCAAGGCCCTACGGGAAAAGGAAACGGTGGATCCTGTCGGATGGTTCCCCGAGCAGACCGTCAAAGTCATTTGGCGGAATGCCTCATCACCAGAACTTTCAAACAAGCACCAAGACGTAGCTTGGCTGGTGGTGAGAAGGGCCCTCCCCGTCAGATCCTTCATGCACACCCGAAGTCTCGCCCCCTCCGCACAGTGCCCCCGCGTTGGCTGTGGTGGGGAAGAGACGGTCGCCCACCTCCTCCTGGAATGTGTCTTTGCAAAGCAGGTGTGGAAAGAGATGCAGTGGTTTTTGTCGAGGTTCATCCCAAGCAGCTCTGTAACACAGGGGTCTGTGCTCTACGGGCTGTTCCCAGGGACGCACACCGAGACAAACATCAACTGCTGCTGGAGGACTATCAATTCGGTGAAAGACGCCCTTTGGTCTGCCCGAAACTTGCTGGTCTTCCAGCGCAAAGAGTTGTCCACCACCGAATGTTGCAGACTGGCACATTCCAAGGTCCAGGACTACGTGCTGAGGGACGCACTAAAGCTTGGGGCAGCCGCAGCAAAGGCTCAATGGGGAAAGACCACAGTGTAAGGTTCCCCCACCAAGCTAGACTGAGGGGCTGGATCCATGGGAAACCCCTCGAACTGTATCGTTAATATTCTGAATTGCTGTAAATGTAAAACTGTAATTGACATGACAATTGTGAAACGGAAGGGTTGGGAAGAAACTCATGACAGTATTGAAGGAAACTGATCTCCCTTGCAATGTTTGTATTTTTTGGTGCTGTTTGGAAACTGTTTGGCAATGTAATTTTTACAGATTTTTATGAATAAAGTATATTTTGGAAATAAAAAAAAAAAAAATAAAGAACAAGAGGGTAACCAGGGAAAGGGTTGGCCCACTCAAGGACAGAGGTGGGAATCTATGCGTGGAGCCAGAGGAAATGGGTGAGGTGCTAAATGAGTACTTTGCATCAGTATTCACCAAAGAGAAGGACTTGGTGGACAATGAGCCGAGGGAAGGGAGTGCAGATAGTCTCAGTCATCTCATTATCAAAAAGGAGGAGGTGTTGGGTGTCTTGCAAAGCATTAAGGTAGATAAGTCCCCAGGGCCTGATGGGATCTACCCCAGAATACTGAGGGAGGCAAGGGAAGAAATTGTTGCGGCCTTGACAGAAATCTTTGCATCCTCATTGGCTACAGGTGGGGTCCCAGAGGACTGGAGAATAGCCAGTGTTGTTCCTTTGTTTAAGAAGGGTGGTAAGGATAATCCAGGAAATTATAGGCCGGTGAGCCTATCGTCAGTGGTAGGGAAATTATTAGAGAGGATTTTTCGGGACAGGATTTACTCCCATTTGGAAACAAACGAACTTATTAGTGAGAGACAGCATGGTTTTGTGAAGGGGAGGTCGTATCTTACTAATTTGATTGAGTTTTCTGAGGAAGTGACAAAGATGATTGATGAGGGAAGGGCAGTGGATGTTATCTATATGGACTTTAGTAAAGCCTTTGATAAGGTCCCGCATGGCAGACTGGTGCAAAAGGTGAAGTCACACGGGATCAGAGGTGAGCTGGCAAGATGGATACAGAACTGGCTCAGTCACAGAAGACAGAGGGTAACAGTGAATGGGTGTTTTTCTGAATGGAGGGATGTGACTAGTGGTGTTCCGCAGGGATCAGTGCTGGGACCTTTGTTCTTCGTAGTATATATAAATGATTTGGAGGAAAATGTAGCTGGTCTGATTAGTAAGTTTGCGGACGACACAAAGGTTAGTGAAGTTGCGGATAATGATGAGGATTGTCAGAGGATACAGCAGGATATAGATCGGTTGGAGGCTCGGGCGGAGAAGTGGCAGATGGAGTTTAATCCGGACAAATGTGAGGTAATGGATTTTGGAAGGTCTAATGCAGGTGTGAGGTATACAGTAAATGGCAGAACCCTTAGGAGTATTGACAGGCAGAGAGATCTGGGCGTACAGGTCCACAGGTCACTGAAAGTGGCAACGCAGGTGGATAAGGTAGTTAAGAAGGCATATGGCATGCTTGCCTTCATCGGTCGGGGCATAGAGTATAAAAATTGGCAAGTCATGTTGCAGCTGTACAGAACCTTAGTTAGGCCACACTTAGAATACTGCGTGTAATTCTGGTTGCCACACTACCAGAAGGACGTGGAGGCTTTGGAGAGGGTACAGAAGAGGTTTATCAGGATGTTGCCTGGTCTGGAGGGCATTAGCTATGAGGAGAGGTGGGAAAAACTCGGATTGTTTTCACTGGAACGACGGAGGTGGAGGGGCGACATGATAGAGGTTTACAAAGTTATGAGCAGCATGGACAGAGTGGATAGTCAGAAGCTTTTTCCCACGGTGGAAGAGTCAGTTACCAGGGGACAGAGGTTTAAGGTGCGAGGGGCAAAATTTAGAGGGGATGTGTGAGGCAAGTTTTTTACACAGAGGGTGGTGAGTGCCTGGAACTTGCTGCCAGGGGAGGTGGTGGAAGCAGATACGATAGTGACGTTTAAGAGACATCTTGACAAATATATGAATAGGACGGGAATAGAGGGATATGGGCTCCAGAAGTGCAGAAGGTGTTAGTTTCGGCAGGCATCAAGATCGGTGCAGGCTTGGAGGGCCGAATGGCATGTTCCTGAGCTGTACTGTTCTTTGTTCTTTGTTCCTTTTGGCTGTGGGAGGAAACCGGAGCAGCCGGAGAAAACCCATGCAGACACAGGGAGAACTTGCAGACACCACAGAGGCAGTACCCAGAATTGAACCCGGGTCGCTTGAGCTGTGATGCTGCGGTGCTAACCACTGCGCCATTGTGCCGCCCTCCACTACAATAGACGACTTCTGCCACAATAGACGACTTCCACAACAATAGACGACTTCCGCCACAACAGACGACATCCACAACACTAGGCGACATCCAATACAACAGACGACATCCAATACAATAGACTGCATCCACTGCAATAGACGACATCCAATACAATAGACGACATCCAATACAATAGACGACATCCAATACAATAGACGACATCCACTACAATAGACGACATCCAATACAATAGACGACATCCACTACAATAGACGACATCCAATACAATAGACGACATCCACTACAATAGACTGCATCCAATACAATAGACTGCATCCAATACAATAGACGACATCCACTACAATAGACGGCATCCAATACAATAGACGACATCCACTACAATAGACGACATCCAATACAATAGACGACATCCAATACAATAGACGACATCCACTACAATAGACGACATCCAATACAATAGACGACATCCACTACAATAGACGGCATCCAATACAATAGACTGCATCCAATACAATAGACGACATCCAATACAATAGACGACATCCACTACAATAGACGGCATCCACTACAATAGACGGCATCCAATACCATAGACGGCATCCAATACAATAGACGACATCCACTACAATAGACGACATCCAATACAATAGACGACATCCACTACAATAGACGACATCCACTACAATAGACGACATCCAATACAATAGACGACATCCACTACAATAGACGACATCCAATACAATAGACAACATCCAATACAATAGACGACATCCAATACAATAGACGACATCCAATACAATAGACTGCATCCAATACAATAGACTGCATCCAATACAATAGACTGCATCCACTGCAATAGACGGCATCCAATACAATAGACTGCATCCAATACAATAGACGACATCCAATACAATAGACGACATCCAATACAATAGACGACATCCACTACAATAGACGACATCCACTACAATAGACGACATCCACTACAATAGACGACATCCACTACAATAGACGACATCCAATACAATAGACGACATCCAATGCAACAGACGACATCCAATACAATAGACGACATCCAATACAATAGACGACATCCAATACAATAGACGACATCCAATACAATAGACGACATCCAATACAATAGACGACATCCAATACAATAGACGACATCCAATACAATAGACTGCATCCAATACAATAGACGACATCCAATACAATAGACTGCATCCAATACAATAGACGGCATCCAATACAATAGACTGCATCCAATACAATAGACGACATCCAATACAATAGACGACATCCACTACAATAGACGACATCCAATACAATAGACTGCATCCAATACAATAGACGACATCCAATACAATAGACGACATCCAATACAATAGACGACATCCAATACAATAGACGACATCCAATACAATAGACGACATCCACTACAATAGACGACATCCAATACAATAGACTGCATCCAATACAATAGACGACATCCAATACAATAGACGGCATCCAATACAATAGACGGCATCCAATACAATAGACTGCATCCAATACAATAGACTGCATCCAATACAATCGACTGCATCCAATACAATAGACGACATCCAATACAATAGACGACATCCAATACAATAGACTGCATCCAATACAATAGACGACATCCAATACAATAGACGACATCCACTACAATAGACGACATCCAATACAATAGACGACATCCAATACAATAGACGACATCCACTACAATAGACGACATCCACTACAATAGACGACATCCAATACAATAGACGACATCCAATACAATAGACGACATCCAATACAATAGACGACATCCAATACAATAGACGACATCCAATACAATAGACGACATCCAATACAATAGACGACATCCAATACAATAGACGACATCCAATACAATAGACGACATCCAATACAATAGACGACATCCAATACAATAGACGACATCCAATACAATAGACGACATCCAATACAATAGACGACATCCAATGCAATAGACGACATCCACTACAATAGACGACATCCAATACAATAGACGACATCCACTACAATAGACGACATCCACTACAATAGACGACATCCACTACAATAGACGACATCCAATACAATAGACTGCATCCAATACAATAGACGACATCCAATACAATAGACGACATCCAATACAATAGACGACATCCACTACAATAGACGACATCCAATACAATAGACTGCATCCAATACAATAGACGACATCCACTACAATAGACGACATCCAATACAATAGACGACATCCAATACAATAGACGACATCCACTACAATAGACTGCATCCAATACAATAGACTGCATCCAATACAATAGACGACATCCAATACAATAGACGACATCCAATACAATAGACGACATCCAATACAATAGACGACATCCAATACAATAGACGACATCCAATACAATAGACGACATCCAATACAATAGACGACATCCAATACAATAGACGACATCCAATACAATAGACTGCATCCAATACAATAGACGACATCCACTACAATAGACGACATCCACTACAATAGACGACATCCAATACAATAGACGACATCCAATACAATAGACGACATCCACTACAATAGACGACATCCAATACAATAGACTGCATCCAATACAATAGACTGCATCCAATACAATAGACGACATCCAATACAATAGACGACATCCAATACAATAGACGACATCCAATACAATAGACGACATCCAATACAATAGACGACATCCAATACAATAGACGACATCCAATACAATAGACTGCATCCAATACAATAGACTGCATCCACTGCAATAGACGACATCCAATACAATAGACTGCATCCAATACAATAGACGACATCCAATACAATAGACGACATCCACTCCAATAGACGACATCCACTCCAATAGACGACATCCACTCCAATAGACGACATCCACTCCAATAGACGACATCCACTCCAATAGACGACATCCACTCCAATAGACGACATCCACTCCAATAGACGACATCCACTCCAATAGACGACATCCACTCCAATAGACGACATCCACTCCAATAGACGACATCCAATACAATAGACGACATCCAATACAATAGACGACATCCAATACAATAGACGACATCCAATACAATAGACGACATCCAATACAATAGACGACATCCAATACAATAGACGACATCCAATACAATAGACGACATCCAATACAATAGACGACATCCAATACAATAGACGACATCCAATACAATAGACGACATCCAATACAATAGACGACATCCACTACAATAGACGACATCCACTACAATAGACGACATCCAATACAATAGACTGCATCCAATACAATAGACGACATCCAATACAATAGACTGCATCCACTGCAATAGACGACATCCAATACAATAGACTGCATCCAATACAATAGACGACATTCAATACAATAGACGACATCCAATACAATAGACGACATCCACTCCAATAGACGACATCCAATACAATAGACGACATCCAATACAATAGACGACATCCAATACAATAGACGACATCCAATACAATAGACGACATCCAATACAATAGACGACATCCACTCCAATAGACGACATCCAATACAATAGACGACATCCAATACAATAGACGACATCCAATACAATAGACGACATCCAATACAATAGACGACATCCAATACAATAGACGACATCCAATACAATAGACGACATCCAATACAATAGACGACATCCAATACAATAGACGACATCCAATACAATAGACGACATCCAATACAATAGACGACATCCACTACAATAGACGACATCCACTACAATAGACGACATCCAATACAATAGACTGTATCCAATACAATAGACGACATCCAATACAATAGACTGCATCCACTGCAATAGACGACATCCAATACAATAGACTGCATCCAATACAATAGACGACATTCAATACAATAGACGACATCCAATACAATAGACGACATCCACTCCAATAGACGACATCCAACACAATAGACGACATCCAATACAATAGACGACATCCAATACAATAGACGACATCCAATACAATAGACGACATCCAATACAATAGACGACATCCAATACAATAGACGACATCCAATACAATAGACGACATCCAATACAATAGACGACATCCAATACAATAGACGACATCCAATACAATAGACGACATCCAATACAATAGACGACATCCAATACAATAGACGACATCCACTACAATAGACGACATCCACTACAATAGACGACATCCAATACAATAGACTGCATCCAATACAATAGACGACATCCAATACAATAGACGACATCCAATACAATAGACGACATCCAATACAATAGACGACATCCACTGCAATAGACGACATCCACTACAATAGACGACATCCAATACAATAGACGACATCCAATACAATAGACGACATACAATACAACAGACGACATCCAATGCAACAGACGACATCCACTGCAACAGACGACATCCACTGCAACAGACGACATCCAATGCAATAGACGACATCCAATACAATAGACGACATCCAATACAATAGACGACATCCAATACAATAGACGACATCCAATACAATAGACGACATCCAATACAATAGACGACATCCACTGCAATAGACGACATCCACTGCAATAGACGACATCCACTGCAATAGACGACATCCACTGCAATAGACGACATCCAATACAATAGACGACATCCAATACAATAGACGACATCCAATACAATAGACTGCATCCACTGCAATAGACGACATCCAATACAACAGACGACATCCACTGCAACAGACGACATCCAATACAATAGACGACATCCAATACAATAGACGACATCCAATACAATAGACGACATCCAATACAAAAGACGACATCCAATACAAAAGACGACATCCAATACAAAAGACGACATCCACTGCAATAGACGACATCCAATACAATAGACGACATCCAATACAATAGACGACATCCAATACAATAGACGACATCCAATACAATAGACGACATCCAATACAATAGACGACATCCAATGCAATAGACGACTTCCACTACAATAGACGACATCCACTACAATAAACGTCATCCAATACAATAGACTGCATCCAATACAATAGACGACATCCAATACAATAGACGACATCCAATACAATAGACGACATCCAATACAATAGACTGCATCCAATACAATAGACGACATCCACTACAATAGACGACATCCAATACAATAGACGACATCCAATACAATAGACGACATCCACTACAATAGACTGCATCCAATACAATAGACTGCATCCAATACAATAGACGACATCCAATACAATAGACGACATCCAATACAATAGACGACATCCAATACAATAGACGACATCCACTGCAATAGACGACATCCACTGCAATAGACTGCATCCAATACAAAAGACGACATCCACTACAATAGACGACATCCACTACAATAGACGACATCCACTACAATAGACGACATCCAATACAATAGACTGCATCCAATACAATAGACGACATCCAATACAATAGACGACATCCAATACAATAGACGACATCCAATACAATAGACGACATCCAATACAATAGACGACATCCAATACAATAGACGACATCCAATACAATAGACGACATCCAATACAATAGACGACATCCACTACAATAGACGACATCCACTACAATAGACGACATCCAATACAATAGACTGCATCCAATACAATAGACGACATCCAATACAATAGACTGCATCCACTGCAATAGACGACATCCAATACAATAGACTGCATCCAATACAATAGACTGCATCCACTGCAATAGACGACATCCAATACAATAGACTGCATCCAATACAATAGACGACATCCAATACAATAGACGACATCCACTGCAATAGACGACATCCAATACAAAAGACGACATCCAATACAATAGACGACATCCAATACAATAGACTGCATCCACTGCAATAGACGACATCCAATACAATAGACGACATCCACTACAATAGACGACATCCAATACAATAGACGACATCCAATACAATAGACGACATCCAATACAATAGACGACATCCACTGCAATAGACGACATCCAATACAATAGACTGCATCCAATACAATAGACGACATCCAATACAATAGACGACATCCAATACAATAGACGACATCCACTACAATAGACGACATCCACTACAATAGACGACATCCACTACAATAGACGGCATCCAATACAATAGACTGCATCCAATACAATAGACGACATCCAATACAATAGACGACATCCAATACAATAGACGACATCCAATACAATAGACGACATCCAATACAATAGACGACATCCAATACAATAGACGACATCCAATACAATAGACGACATCCAATACAATAGACTGCATCCACTGCAATAGACGACATCCAATACAATAGACTGCATCCAATACAATAGACGACATCCAATACAATAGACGACATCCAATACAATAGACGACATCCACTCCAATAGACGACATCCAAAACAATAGACGACATCCAATACAATAGACGACATCCAATACAATAGACGACATCCAATACAATAGACGACATCCAATACAATAGACGACATCCAATACAATAGACGACATCCAATACAATAGACAACATCCAATACAATAGACGACATGCAATACAATAGACGACATCCACTACAATAGACGACATCCAATACAATAGACTGCATCCAATACAATAGACGACATCCAATACAATAGACTGCATCCACTGCAATAGACGACATCCAATACAATAGACGACATCCACTGCAATAGACGACATCCAATACAATAGACGACATCCAATACAATAGACTGCATCCACTGCAATAGACGACATCCAATACAATAGACGACATCCACTACAATAGACGACATCCAATACAATAGACGACATCCAATACAATAGACGACATCCAATACAATAGACGACATCCAATACAATAGACGACATCCAATACAATAGACGACATCCAATACAATAGACGACATCCAATACAATAGACAACATCCAATACAATAGACGACATCCAATACAATAGACGACATCCACTACAATAGACGACATCCAATACAATAGACGACATCCAATACAATAGACTGCATCCAATACAATAGACGGCATCCAATACAATAGACTGCATCCACTGCAATAGACGACATCCAATACAATAGACGACATCCACTGCAATAGACGACATCCAATACAATAGACGACATCCAATACAATAGACGACATCCAATACAATAGACTGCATCCACTGCAATAGACGACATCCAATACAATAGACGACATCCACTACAATAGACGACATCCAATACAATAGACGACATCCAATACAATAGACGACATCCAATACAATAGACGACATCCACTGCAATAGACGACATCCACTACAATAGACGACATCCACTACAATAGACGACATCCAATACAATAGACGACATACAATACAACAGACGACATCCAATGCAACAGACGACATCCACTGCAACAGACGACATCCAATACAATAGACGACATCCAATACAATAGACGACATCCAATACAATAGACGACATCCAATACAATAGACGACATCCAATACAATAGACGACATCCAATACAATAGACGACATCCACTGCAATAGACGACATCCACTGCAATAGACGACATCCACTGCAATAGACGACATCCAATACAATAGACGACATCCAATACAATAGACGACATCCAATACAATAGACTGCATCCACTGCAATAGACGACATCCAATACAACAGACGACATCCACTGCAACAGACGACATCCAATACAATAGACGACATCCAATACAATAGACGACATCCAATACAATAGACGACATCCAATACAAAAGACGACATCCACTGCAATAGACGACATCCAATACAATAGACGACATCCAATACAATAGACGACATCCAATACAATAGACGACATCCAATGCAACAGACGACATCCACTACAATAGACGACATCCACTACAATAGACGACATCCAATACAATAGACTGCATCCAATACAATAGACGACATCCAATACAATAGACGACATCCAATACAATAGACTGCATCCAATACAATAGACGACATCCACTACAATAGACGACATCCAATACAATAGACGACATCCAATACAATAGACGACATCCACTACAATAGACTGCATCCAATACAATAGACTGCATCCAATACAATAGACGACATCCAATACAATAGACGACATCCAATACAATAGACGACATCCACTGCAATAGACGACATCCACTGCAATAGACTGCATCCAATACAAAAGACGACATCCACTACAATAGACGACATCCACTACAATAGACGACATCCACTACAATAGACGACATCCAATACAATAGACTGCATCCAATACAATAGACGACATCCAATACAATAGACGACATCCAATACAATAGACGACATCCAATACAATAGACGACATCCAATACAATAGACGACATCCAATACAATAGACGACATCCAATACAATAGACGACATCCAATACAATAGACGACATCCACTACAATAGACGACATCCACTACAATAGACGACATCCACTACAATAGACGACATCCAATACAATAGACTGCATCCAATACAATAGACGACATCCAATACAATAGACTGCATCCACTGCAATAGACGACATCCAATACAATAGACTGCATCCAATACAATAGACTGCATCCACTGCAATAGACGACATCCAATACAATAGACTGCATCCAATACAATAGACGACATCCAATACAATAGACGACATCCAATACAATAGACGACATCCAATACAATAGACGACATCCAATACAATAGACGACATCCACTCCAATAGACGACATCCAATACAATAGACGACATCCAATACAATAGACGACATCCAATACAATAGACGACATCCAATACAATAGACGACATCCAATACAATAGACGACATCCAATACAATAGACGACATCCAATACAATAGACGACATCCAATACAATAGACGACATCCAATACAATAGACGACATCCAATACAATAGACGACATCCAATACAATAGACGACATCCAATACAATAGACGACATCCAATACAATAGACGACATCCAATACAATAGACGACATCCAATACAATAGACGACATCCACTACAATAGACGACATCCAATACAATAGACTGCATCCAATACAATAGACGACATCCAATACAATAGACTGCATCCACTGCAATAGACGACATCCAATACAATAGACGACATCCACTGCAATAGACGACATCCAATACAATAGACGACATCCAATACAATAGACTGCATCCACTGCAATAGACGACATCCAATACAATAGACGACATCCACTACAATAGACGACATCCAATACAATAGACGACATCCAATACAATAGACGACATCCAATACAAGAGACGACATCCACTGCAATAGACGACATCCACTACAATAGACGACATCCAATACAATAGACGACATCCAATACAATAGACGACATCCAATACAATAGACGACATCCAATACAAGAGACGACATCCACTGCAATAGACGACATCCACTACAATAGACGACATCCAATACAATAGACGACATCCAATACAATAGACGACATCCAATACAATAGACGACATCCAATGCAACAGACGACATCCACCGCAACAGACGACATCCAATACAATAGACGACATCCAATACAATAGACGACATCCAATACAATAGACGACATCCAATACAATAGACGACATCCAATACAATAGACGACATCCACTGCAATAGACGACATCCACTGCAATAGACGACATCCAATGCAATAGACGACATCCACTGCAATAGACGACATCCAATACAATAGACGACATCCAATACAATAGACGACATCCAATACAATAGACTGCATCCAATACAATAGACTGCATCCACTGCAATAGACGACATCCAATACAACAGATGACATCCACTGCAACAGACGACATCCAATACAATAGACGACATCCAATACAATAGACGACATCCAATACAATAGACGACATCCAATACAATAGACGACATCCAATACAATAGACGACATCCAATACAAAAGACGACATCCACTGCAATAGACGACATCCAATACAATAGACGACATCCAATACAATAGACGACATCCAATACAATAGACGACATCCAATGCAATAGACGACATCCACTACAATAGACGACATCCACTACAATAGACGTCATCCAATACAATAGACTGCATCCAATACAATAGACGACATCCAATACAATAGACGACATCCAATACAATAGACGACATCCAATACAATAGACTGCATCCAATACAATAGACGACATCCACTACAATAGACGACATCCAATACAATAGACGACATCCAATACAATAGACGACATCCACTACAATAGACGACATCCACTACAATAGACTGCATCCAATACAATAGACTGCATCCAATACAATAGAAGACATCCAATACAATAGACGACATCCAATACAATAGACGACATCCACTGCAATAGACGACATCCACTACAATAGACGACATCCACTACAATAGACGACATCCACTACAATAGACTGCATCCAATACAATAGACTGCATCCAATACAATAGACGACATCCAATACAATAGACGACATCCAATACAATAGACGACATCCAATACAATAGACGACATCCAATACAATAGACGACATCCAATACAATAGACGACATCCAATACAATAGACGACATCCAATACAATAGACGACATCCAATACAATAGACGACATCCAATACAATAGACGACATCCAATACAATAGACGACATCCAATACAATAGACTGCATCCACTGCAATAGACGACATCCAATACAATAGACTGCATCCAATACAATAGACGACATCCAATACAATAGACGACATCCAATACAATAGACGACATCCAATACAATAGACGACATCCACTCCAATAGACGACATCCAATACAATAGACGACATCCAATACAATAGACGACATCCAATACAATAGACGACATCCAATACAATAGACGACATCCAATACAATAGACGACATCCAATACAATAGACGACATCCAATACAATAGACAACATCCAATACAATAGACGACATGCAATACAATAGACGACATCCACTACAATAGACGACATCCAATACAATAGACTGCATCCAATACAATAGACGACATCCAATACAATAGACTGCATCCACTGCAATAGACGACATCCAATACAATAGACGACATCCACTGCAATAGACTGCATCCAATACAATAGACGACATCCAATACAATAGACTGCATCCACTGCAATAGACGACATCCAATACAATAGACGACATCCACTGCAATAGACGACATCCAATACAATAGACGACATCCAATACAATAGACTGCATCCACTGCAATAGACGACATCCAATACAATAGACGACATCCACTACAATAGACGACATCCAATACAATAGACGACATCCAATACAATAGACGACATCCAATACAATAGACGACATCCACTGCAATAGACGACATCCACTACAATAGACGACATCCAATACAATAGACGACATCCAATACAATAGACGACATCCAATACAATAGACGACATAAAATGCAACAGACGACATCCACTGCAACAGACGACATCCAATACAATAGACGACATCCAATACAATAGACGACATCCAATACAATAGACGACATCCAATACAATAGACGACATCCAATACAATAGACGACATCCAATACAATAGACGACATCCAATACAATAGACGACATCCAATACAATAGACGACATCCACTGCAATAGACGACATCCACTGCAATAGACGACATCCACTGCAATAGACGACATCCAATACAATAGACGACATCCAATACAATAGACGACATCCAATACAATAGACGACATCCAATACAATAGACTGCATCCAATACAATAGACTGCATCCACTGCAATAGACGACATCCAATACAACAGACGACATCCACTGCAACAGACGACATCCAATACAATAGACGACATCCAATACAATAGACGACATCCAATACAATAGACGACATCCAATACAATAGACGACATCCAATACAAAAGACGACATCCACTGCAATAGACGACATCCAATACAATAGACGACATCCAATACAATAGACGACATCCAATACAATAGACGACATCCAATGCAATAGACGACATCCACTACAATAGACGACATCCACTACAATAGACGTCATCCAATACAATAGACTGCATCCAATACAATAGACGACATCCAATACAATAGACGACATCCAATACAATAGACGACATCCAATACAATAGACTGCATCCAATACAATAGACGACATCCACTACAATAGACGACATCCAATACAATAGACGACATCCAATACAATAGACGACATCCACTACAATAGACTATATCCAATACAATAGACTGCATCCAATACAATAGACGACATCCAATACAATAGACGACATCCAATACAATAGACGACATCCACTGCAATAGACGACATCCACTACAATAGACGACATCCACTACAATAGACGACATCCACTACAATAGACGACATCCAATACAATAGACTGCATCCAATACAATAGACGACATCCAATACAATAGACGACATCCAATACAATAGACGGCATCCAATACAATAGACGGCATCCAATACAATAGACGACATCCAATACAATAGACGACATCCAATACAATAGACGACATCCAATACAATAGACAACATCCAATACAATAGACGACATGCAATACAATAGACGACATCCACTACAATAGACGACATCCAATACAATAGACTGCATCCAATACAATAGACGACATCCAATACAATAGACTGCATCCACTGCAATAGACGACATCCAATACAATAGACGACATCCACTGCAATAGACGACATCCAATACAATAGACGACATCCAATACAATAGACTGCATCCACTGCAATAGACGACATCCAATACAATAGACGACATCCACCACAATAGACGACATCCAATACAATAGACGACATCCAATACAATAGACGACATCCACTGCAATAGACGACATCCACTACAATAGACGACATCCAATACAATAGACGACATCCAATACAATAGACGACATCCAATACAATAGACGACATCCAATACAACAGACGACATCCACTGCAACAGACGACATCCAATACAATAGACGACATCCAATACAATAGACGACATCCAATACAATAGACGACATCCACTGCAATAGACGACATCCACTGCAATAGACGACATCCACTGCAATAGACGACATCCACTGCAATAGACGACATCCAATACAATAGACGACATCCAATACAATAGACGACATCCAATACAATAGACTGCATCCACTGCAATAGACGACATCCAATACAATAGACGACATCCACTGCAATAGACGACATCCAATACAATAGACGACATCCAATACAATAGACGACATCCAATACAATAGACGACATCCAATACAATAGACGACATCCAATACAATAGACGACATCCAATACAATAGACGACATCCAATACAATAGACGACATCCACTACAATAGACGACATCCACTACAATAGACGACATCCAATACAATAGACTGCATCCAATACAATAGACGACATCCAATACAATAGACTGCATCCACTGCAATAGACGACATCCAATACAATAGACTGCATCCAATACAATAGACTGCATCCACTGCAATAGACGACATCCAATACAATAGACTGCATCCAATACAATAGACGACATCCAATACAATAGACGACATCCACTGCAATAGACGACATCCAATACAATAGACGACATCCAATACAATAGACGACATCCAATACAATAGACTGCATCCACTGCAATAGACGACATCCAATACAATAGACGACATCCACTACAATAGACGACATCCAATACAATAGACGACATCCAATACAATAGACGACATCCAATACAATAGACGACATCCACTGCAATAGACGACATCCACTACAATAGACGACATCCAATACAATAGACGACATCCAATACAAAAGACGACATCCAATACAATAGACGACATCCAATGCAACAGACGACATCCACTGCAACAGACGACATCCAATACAATAGACGACATCCAATACAATAGACGACATCCAATACAATAGACGACATCCAATACAATAGACGACATCCAATACAATAGACGACATCCAATACAATAGACGACATCCACTGCAATAGACGACATCCACTGCAATAGACGACATCCACTGCAATAGACGACATCCACTGCAATAGACGACATCCAATACAATAGACGACATCCAATACAATAGACGACATCCAATACAATAGACTGCATCCACTGCAATAGACTGCATCCACTGCAATAGACGACATCCAATACAACAGACGACATCCACTGCAACAGACGACATCCAATACAATAGACGACATCCAATACAAAAGACGACATCCACTGCAATAGACGACATCCAATACAATAGACGACATCCAATACAATAGACGACATCCAATACAATAGACGACATCCAATGCAATAGACGACATCCACTACAATAGACGACATCCACTACAATAGACGTCATCCAATACAATAGACTGCATCCAATACAATAGACGACATCCAATACAATAGACGACATCCAATACAATAGACGACATCCAATACAATAGACTGCATCCAATACAATAGACGACATCCACTACAATAGACGACATCCAATACAATAGACGACATCCAATACAATAGACGACATCCACTACAATAGACTGCATCCAATACAATAGACTGCATCCAATACAATAGACGACATCCAATACAATAGACGACATCCAATACAATAGACGACATCCACTGCAATAGACGACATCCACTACAATAGACGACATCCACTACAATAGACGACATCCACTACAATAGACGACATCCAATACAATAGACTGCATCCAATACAATAGACGACATCCAATACAATAGACGACATCCAATACAATAGACGACATCCAATACAATAGACGACATCCAATACAATAGACGACATCCAATACAATAGACGACATCCAATACAATAGACGACATCCAATACAATAGACGACATCCAATACAATAGACTGCATCCACTGCAATAGACGACATCCAATACAATAGACTGCATCCAATACAATAGACGACATCCAATACAATAGACGACATCCAATACAATAGACGACATCCACTCCAATAGACGACATCCAATACAATAGACGACATCCAATACAATAGACGACATCCAATACAATAGACGACATCCAATACAATAGACGACATCCAATACAATAGACGACATCCAATACAATAGACGACATCCAATACAATAGACGACATCCACTACAATAGACGACATCCACTACAATAGACGACATCCAATACAATAGACGACATCCAATACAATAGACGACATCCAATACAATAGACTGCATCCAATACAATAGACGACATCCAATACAATAGACTGCATCCACTGCAATAGACGACATCCAATACAATAGACGACATCCACTGCAATAGACGACATCCAATACAATAGACGACATCCAATACAATAGACGACATCCAATACAATAGACTGCATCCACTGCAATAGACGACATCCAATACAATAGACGACATCCACTACAATAGACGACATCCAATACAATAGACGACATCCAATACAATAGACGACATCCAATACAATAGACGACATCCACTGCAATAGACGACATCCACTGCAATAGACGACATCCACTACAATAGACGACATCCACTACAATAGACGACATCCAATACAATAGACGACATACAATACAACAGACGACATCCAATGCAACAGACGACATCCACTGCAACAGACGACATCCAATACAATAGACGACATCCAATACAATAGACGACATCCAATACAATAGACGACATCCAATACAATAGACGACATCCAATACAATAGACGACATCCAATACAATAGACGACATCCACTGCAATAGACGACATCCACTGCAATAGACGACATCCACTGCAATAGACGACATCCAATACAATAGACGACATCCAATACAATAGACGACATCCAATACAATAGACTGCATCCACTGCCAGAGACGACATCCAATACAACAGACGACATCCACTGCAACAGACGACATCCAATACAATAGACGACATCCAATGCAATAGACGACATCCAATACAAAAGACGACATCCACTGCAATAGACGACATCCAATACAATAGACGACATCCAATACAATAGACGACATCCAATACAATAGACGACATCCAATACAATAGACGACATCCAATGCAACAGACGACATCCACTACAATAGACGACATCCACTACAATAGACGTCATCCAATACAATAGACTGCATCCAATACAATAGACGACATCCAATACAATAGACGACATCCAATACAATAGACGACATCCAATACAATAGACTGCATCCAATACAATAGACGACATCCACTACAATAGACGACATCCAATACAATAGACGACATCCAATACAATAGACGACATCCACTACAATAGACTGCATCCAATACAATAGACTGCATCCAATACAATAGACGACATCCAATACAATAGACGACATCCAATACAATAGACGACATCCACTGCAATAGACGACATCCACTGCAATAGACTGCATCCAATACAAAAGACGACATCCACTACAATAGACGACATCCACTACAATAGACGACATCCACTACAATAGACGCCATCCAATACAATAGACTGCATCCAATACAATAGACGACATCCAATACAATAGACGACATCCAATACAATAGACGACATCCAATACAATAGACGACATCCAATACAATAGACGACATCCAATACAATAGACGACATCCAATACAATAGACGACATCCAATACAATAGACGACATCCAATACAATAGACGACATCCACTACAATAGACGACATCCACTACAATAGACGACATCCACTACAATAGACGACATCCAATACAATAGACGACATCCAATACAATAGACTGCATCCAATACAATAGACGACATCCAATACAATAGACGACATCCAATACAAGAGACTGCATCCACTGCAATAGACGACATCCAATACAATAGACTGCATCCAATACAATAGACTGCATCCACTGCAATAGACGACATCCAATACAATAGACTGCATCCAATACAATAGACGACATCCAATACAATAGACGACATCCAATACAATAGACAACATCCAATACAATAGACGACATCCAATACAATAGACGACATCCACTCCAATAGACGACATCCAATACAATAGACGACATCCAATACAATAGACGACATCCAATACAATAGACGACATCCAATACAATAGACGACATCCAATACAATAGACGACATCCAATACAATAGACGACATCCAATACAATAGACGACATCCAATACAATAGACGACATCCAATACAATAGACGACATCCAATACAATAGACGACATCCAATACAATAGACGACATCCAATACAATAGACGACATCCAATACAATAGACGACATCCAATACAATAGACGACATCCAATACAATAGACGACATCCAATACAATAGACGACATCCACTACAATAGACGACATCCAATACAATAGACTGCATCCAATACAATAGACTGCATCCAATACAATAGACGACATCCAATACAATAGACTGCATCCACTGCAATAGACGACATCCAATACAATAGACGACATCCACTGCAATAGACGACATCCAATACAATAGACGACATCCAATACAATAGACTGCATCCACTGCAATAGACGACATCCAATACAATAGACGACATCCAATACAATAGACGACATCCACTACAATAGACGACATCCAATACAATAGACGACATCCAATACAATAGACGACATCCAATACAATAGACGACATCCACTGCAATAGACGACATCCACTACAATAGACGACATCCAATACAATAGACGACATCCAATACAATAGACGACATCCAATACAATAGACGACATCCAATGCAACAGACGACATCCACTGCAACAGACGACATCCACTGCAACAGACGACATCCAATACAATAGACGACATCCAATACAATAGACGACATCCAATACAATAGACGACATCCAATACAATAGACGACATCCAATACAATAGACGACATCCACTGCAATAGACGACATCCACTGCAATAGACGACATCCACTGCAATAGACGACATCCACTGCAATAGACGACATCCAATACAATAGACGACATCCAATACAATAGACGACATCCAATACAATAGACTGCATCCAATACAATAGACTGCATCCACTGCAATAGACGACATCCAATACAACAGACGACATCCACTGCAACAGACGACATCCAATACAATAGACGACATCCAATACAATAGACGACATCCAATACAATAGACGACATCCAATACAATAGACGACATCCAATACAAAAGACGACATCCACTGCAATAGACGACATCCAATACAATAGACGACATCCAATACAATAGACGACATCCAATACAATAGACGACATCCAATGCAATAGACGACATCCACTACAATAGACGACATCCACTACAATAGACGTCATCCAATACAATAGACTGCATCCAATACAATAGACGACATCCAATACAATAGACGACATCCAATACAATAGACGACATCCAATACAATAGACGACATCCAATACAATAGACGACATCCACTACAATAGACGACATCCAATACAATAGACGACATCCAATACAATAGACGACATCCACTACAATAGACTGCATCCAATACAATAGACTGCATCCAATACAATAGACGACATCCAATACAATAGACGACATCCAATACAATAGACGACATCCACTGCAATAGACGACATCCACTACAATAGACGACATCCACTACAATAGACGACATCCACTACAATAGACGACATCCAATACAATAGACTGCATCCAATACAATAGACGACATCCAATACAATAGACGACATCCAATACAATAGACGACATCCAATACAATAGACGACATCCAATACAATAGACGACATCCAATACAATAGACGACATCCAATACAATAGACGACATCCAATACAATAGACGACATCCAATACAATTGACGACATCCAATACAATAGACTGCATCCACTGCAATAGACGACATCCAATACAATAGACTGCATCCAATACAATAGACGACATCCAATACAATAGACGACATCCAATACAATAGACGGCATCCAATACAATAGACGACATCCAATACAATAGACGACATCCAATACAATAGACGACATCCACTCCAATAGACGACATCCAATACAATAGACGACATCCAATACAATAGACGACATCCAATACAATAGACGACATCCAATACAATAGACGACATCCAATACAATAGACGACATCCAATACAATAGACGACATCCAATACAATAGACGACATCCAATACAATAGACGACATCCAATACAATAGACGACATCCAATACAATAGACGACATCCACTACAATAGACGACATCCAATACAATAGACTGCATCCAATACAATAGACGACATCCAATACAATAGACTGCATCCACTGCAATAGACGACATCCAATACAATAGACGACATCCAATACAATAGACGACATCCACTGCAATAGACGACATCCAATACAATAGACGACATCCAATACAATAGACTGCATCCACTGCAATAGACGACATCCAATACAATAGACGACATCCACTACAATAGACGACATCCAATACAATAGACGACATCCAATACAATAGACGACATCCACTGCAATAGACGACATCCACTACAATAGACGACATCCAATACAATAGACGACATCCAATACAATAGACGACATCCAATACAATAGACGACATCCACTGCAACAGACGACATCCACTGCAACAGACGACATCCAATACAATAGACGACATCCAATACAATAGACGACATCCAATACAATAGACGACATCCACTGCAATAGACGACATCCACTGCAATAGACGACATCCACTGCAATAGACGACATCCACTGCAATAGACGACATCCAATACAATAGACGACATCCAATACAATAGACGACATCCAATACAATAGACTGCATCCACTGCAATAGACGACATCCAATACAATAGACGACATCCACTGCAATAGACGACATCCAATACAATAGACGACATCCAATACAATAGACGACATCCAATACAATAAACGGCATCCACTGCAATGGACGACATCCAATACAATAGACGACATCCAATACAATAGACGACATCCACTACAATAGACGACATCCACTATAATAGACGACATCCACTACAATAGACGACATCCACTACAATAGACGACATCCAATACAATAGACGACATCCACTGCAATAGACGACATCCACTACAATAGACGACATCCAATACAATAGACGACATCCAATACAATAGACGACATCCAATACAATAGACGACATCCAATACAATAGACGACATCCAAGACAACAGACGACATCCACTGCAACAGACGACATCCAATACAATAGACGACATCCAATACAATAGACGACATCCAATGCAATAGACGACATCCACTACAATAGACGACATCCACTACAATAGACGTCATCCAATACAATAGACTGCATCCAATACAATAGACGACATCCAATACAATAGACGACATCCAATACAATAGACGACATCCAATACAATAGACGACATCCAATACAATAGACGACATCCACTACAATAGACGACATCCAATACAATAGACGACATCCAATACAATAGACGACATCCACTACAATAGACTGCATCCAATACAATAGACTGCATCCAATACAATAGACGACATCCAATACAATAGACGACATCCAATACAATAGACGACATCCACTGCAATAGACGACATCCACTACAATAGACGACATCCACTACAATAGACGACATCCACTACAATAGACGACATCCAATACAATAGACTGCATCCAATACAATAGACGACATCCAATACAATAGACGACATCCAATACAATAGACGACATCCAATACAATAGACGACATCCAATACAATAGACGACATCCAATACAATAGACGACATCCAATACAATAGACGACATCCAATACAATAGACGACATCCAATACAATTGACGACATCCAATACAATAGACTGCATCCACTGCAATAGACGACATCCAATACAATAGACTGCATCCAATACAATAGACGACATCCAATACAATAGACGACATCCAATACAATAGACGGCATCCAATACAATAGACGACATCCAATACAATAGACGACATCCAATACAATAGACGACATCCACTCCAATAGACGACATCCAATACAATAGACGACATCCAATACAATAGACGACATCCAATACAATAGACGACATCCAATACAATAGACGACATCCAATACAATAGACGACATCCAATACAATAGACGACATCCAATACAATAGACGACATCCAATACAATAGACGACATCCAATACAATAGACGACATCCAATACAATAGACGACATCCAATACAATAGACGACATCCACTACAATAGACGACATCCAATACAATAGACTGCATCCAATACAATAGACGACATCCAATACAATAGACTGCATCCACTGCAATAGACGACATCCAATACAATAGACGACATCCAATACAATAGACGACATCCAATACAATAGACGACATCCACTGCAATAGACGACATCCAATACAATAGACGGCATCCAATACAATAGACTGCATCCACTGCAATAGACGACATCCAATACAATAGACGACATCCACTACAATAGACGACATCCAATACAATAGACGACATCCAATACAATAGACGACATCCACTGCAATAGACGACATCCACTACAATAGACGACATCCAATACAATAGACGACATCCAATACAATAGACGACATCCAATACAATAGACGACATCCAATACAATAGACGACATCCACTGCAACAGACGACATCCACTGCAACAGACGACATCCAATACAATAGACGACATCCAATACAATAGACGACATCCAATACAATAGACGACATCCACTGCAATAGACGACATCCACTGCAATAGACGACATCCACTGCAATAGACGACATCCACTGCAATAGACGACATCCAATACAATAGACGACATCCAATACAATAGACGACATCCAATACAATAGACTGCATCCACTGCAATAGACGACATCCAATACAATAGACGACATCCACTGCAATAGACGACATCCAATACAATAGACGACATCCAATACAATAGACGACATCCAATACAATAAACGGCATCCACTGCAATGGACGACATCCAATACAATAGACGACATCCAATACAATAGACGACATCCACTACAATAGACGACATCCACTATAATAGACGACATCCACTACAATAGACGACATCCACTACAATAGACGACATCCAATACAATAGACGACATCCACTGCAATAGACGACATCCACTACAATAGACGACATCCAATACAATAGACGACATCCAATACAATAGACGACATCCAATACAATAGACGACATCCAATACAATAGACGACATCCAAGACAACAGACGACATCCAAGACAACAGACGACATCCACTGCAACAGACGACATCCAATACAATAGACGACATCCAATACAATAGACGACATCCAATACAATAGACGACATCCACTGCAATAGACGACATCCACTGCAATAGACGACATCCACTACAATAGACGACATCCACTGCAATAGACGACATCCACTACAATAGACGACATCCACTGCAATAGACGACATCCACTGCAATAGACGACATCCAATACAATAGACTGCATCCACTGCAATAGACGACATCCAATACAATAGACGACATCCAATACAATAGACGACATCCAATACAATAGACGACATCCAATACAATAGACGACATCCACTGCAATAGACGACATCCAATACAATAGACGACATCCAATACAATAGACAACATCCAATACAATAGACGACATCCAATACAATAGACGACATCCAATACAATAGACAACATCCAATACAATAGACGACATGCAATACAATAGACGACATCCACTACAATAGACGACATCCAATACAATAGACAACATCCAATACAATAGACGACATCCAATACAATAGACAACATCCAATACAATAGACAACATCCAATACAATAGACGACATCCAATACAATAGACGACATCCAATACAATAGACGACATCCAATACAATAGACGACATCCAATACAATAGACAACATCCAATACAATAGACGACATGCAATACAATAGACGACATCCACTACAATAGACGACATCCAATACAATAGACTGCATCCAATACAATAGACGACATCCAATACAATAGACTGCATCCACTGCAATAGACGACATCCAATACAATAGACGACATCCACTGCAATAGACGACATCCAATACAATAGACGACATCCAATACAATAGACGACATCCAATACAATAGACTGCATCCACTGCAATAGACGACATCCAATACAATAGACGACATCCACTACAATAGACGACATCCAATACAATAGACGACATCCAATACAATAGACGACATCCACTGCAATAGACGACATCCACTACAATAGACGACATCCAATACAATAGACGACATCCAATACAATAGACGACATCCAATACAACAGACGACATCCACTGCAACAGACGACATCCAATACAATAGACGACATCCAATACAATAGACGACATCCAATACAATAGACGACATCCACTGCAATAGACGACATCCACTGCAATAGACGACATCCACTGCAATAGACGACATCCAATACAATAGACGACATCCAATACAATAGACGACATCCAATACAATAGACGACATCCAATACAATAGATTGCATCCACTGCAATAGACGACATCCAATACAATAGACGACATCCACTGCAATAGACGACATCCAATACAATAGACGACATCTAATACAATAGACGACATCTAATACAATAGACGACATCCAATACAATAGACGGCATCCACTGCAATGGACGACATCCAATACAATAGACGACATCCAATACAATAGACGACATCCAATACAATAGACGACATCCACTACAATAGACGACATCCAATACAATAGACGACATCCACTGCAATAGACGACATCCACTACAATAGACGACATCCAATACAATAGACGACATCCAATACAACAGACGACATCCAATACAACAGACGACATCCAATACAACAGACGACATCCACTGCAACAGACGACATCCAATACAATAGACGACATCCAATACAATAGACGACATCCAATACAATAGACGACATCCACTGCAATAGACGACATCCACTGCAATAGACGACATCCAATACAATAGACGACATCCAATACAATAGACGACATCCACTACAATAGACGACATCCACTGCAATAGACGACATCCACTACAATAGACGACATCCACTGCAATAGACGACATCCACTGCAATAGACGACATCCAATACAATAGACGACATCCACTGCAATAGACGACATCCAATACAATAGACGACATCCAATACAATAGACGACATCCACTCCAATAGACGACATCCAATACAATAGACGACATCCACTGCAATAGACGACATCCACTGCAATAGACGACATCCACTACAATAGACGACATCCACTACAATAGACGACATCCAATACAATAGACGACATCCACTACAATAGACTGCATCCAATACAATAGACTGCATCCAATACAATAGACGACATCCACTACAATAGACGACATCCACTACAATAGACGACATCCAATACAATAGACGACATCCAATACAATAGACGACATCCAATACAATAGACGACATCCACTGCAATAGACGACATCCAATACAATAGACGACATCCAATACAATAGACGGCATCCACTGCAATAGACGACATCCAATACAATAGACAACATCCAATACAATAGACTGCATCCACTACAATAGACGACATCCAATACAATAGACGGCATCCAATACAATAGACTGCATCCACTGCAATAGACGACATCCACTACAATAGACGACATGCAATACAATAGACGACATGCAATACAATAGACGACATCCACTACAATAGACGTCATCCAATACAATAGACTGCATCCAATACAATAGACGACATCCAATACAATAGACTGCATCCACTGCAATAGACGACATCCAATACAATAGACGACATCCACTGCAATAGACGACATCCAATACAATAGACGACATCCAATACAATAGACGACATCCAATACAATAGACTGCATCCACTGCAATAGACGACATCCAATACAATAGACGACATCCACTACAATAGACGACATCCAATACAATAGACGACATCCAATACAATAGACGACATCCACTGCAATAGACGACATCCACTACAATAGACGACATCCAATACAATAGACGACATCCAATACAATAGACGACATCCAATACAACAGACGACATCCACTGCAACAGACGACATCCACTGCAACAGACGACATCCAATACAATAGACGACATCCAATACAATAGACGACATCCAATACAATAGACGACATCCAATACAATAGACGACATCCACTGCAATAGACGACATCCACTGCAATAGACGACATCCACTGCAATAGACGACATCCACTGCAATAGACGACATCCAATACAATAGACGACATCCAATACAATAGACGACATCCAATACAATAGACGACATCCAATACAATAGACGACATCCAATACAATAGATTGCATCCACTGCAATAGACGACATCCAATACAATAGACGACATCCACTGCAATAGACGACATCCAATACAATAGACGACATCCAATACAATAGACGGCATCCACTGCAATGGACGACATCCAATACAATAGACGACATCCAATACAATAGACGACATCCAATACAATAGACGACATCCACTACAATAGACGACATCCAATACAATAGACGACATCCACTGCAATAGACGACATCCACTACAATAGACGACATCCAATACAATAGACGACATCCAATACAATAGACGACATCCAATACAATAGACGACATCCACTACAATAGACGACATCCAATACAATAGACGACATCCACTGCAATAGACGACATCCACTACAATAGACGACATCCAATACAATAGACGACATCCAATACAACAGACGACATCCACTGCAACAGACGACATCCAATACAATAGACGACATCCAATACAATAGACGACATCCAATACAATAGACGACATCCACTGCAATAGACGACATCCACTGCAATAGACGACATCCAATACAATAGACGACATCCAATACAATAGACGACATCCAATACAATAGACGACATCCACTACAATAGACGACATCCACTACAATAGACGACATCCACTGCAATAGACGACATCCACTACAATAGACGACATCCACTGCAATAGACGACATCCACTGCAATAGACGACATCCAATACAATAGACGACATCCACTGCAATAGACGACATCCAATACAATAGACGACATCCAATACAATAGACGACATCCAATACAATAGACGACATCCAATACAATAGACGACATCCACTCCAATAGACGACATCCAATACAATAGACGACATCCACTGCAATAGACGACATCCACTGCAATAGACGACATCCACTGCAATAGACGACATCCAATACAATAGACGGCATCCACTGCAATGGACGACATCCAATACAATAGACGACATCCAATACAATAGACGACATCCACTACAATAGACGACATCCACTACAATAGACGACATCCAATACAATAGACGACATCCAATACAATAGACGACATCCAATACAATAGACGACATCCACTGCAATAGACGACATCCAATACAATAGACGACATCCAATACAATAGACGGCATCCACTGCAATAGACGACATCCAATACAATAGACGACATCCAATACAATAGACTGCATCCACTACAATAGACGACATCCAATACAATAGACGACATCCACTGCAATAGACGACATCCAATACAATAGACGACATCCAATACAATAGACGACATCCAATACAATAGACTGCATCCACTGCAATAGACGACATCCAATACAATAGACGACATCCACTACAATAGACGACATCCAATACAATAGACGACATCCAATACAATAGACGACATCCACTGCAATAGACGACATCCACTACAATAGACGACATCCAATACAATAGACGACATCCAATACAATAGACGACATCCAATACAACAGACGACATCCACTGCAACAGACGACATCCACTGCAACAGACGACATCCAATACAATAGACGACATCCAATACAATAGACGACATCCAATACAATAGACGACATCCAATGCAATAGACGACATCCACTGCAATAGACGACATCCACTGCAATAGACGACATCCAATACAATAGACGACATCCAATACAATAGACGACATCCAATACAATAGACGACATCCAATACAATAGACGACATCCAATACAATAGATTGCATCCACTGCAATAGACGACATCCAATACAATAGACGACATCCACTGCAATAGACGACATCCAATACAATAGACGACATCCAGTACAATAGACGGCATCCACTGCAATGGACGACATCCAATACAATAGACGACATCCAATACAATAGACGACATCCAATACAATAGACGACATCCAATACAATAGACGACATCCAATACAATAGACGACATCCAATACAATAGACGACATCCAATACAATAGACGACATCCAATACAATAGACGACATCCACTGCAATAGACGACATCCACTACAATAGACGACATCCAATACAATAGACGACATCCAATACAATAGACGACATCCAATACAATAGACGACATCCAATACAATAGACGACATCCAATACAATAGACGACATCCAATACAATAGACGACATCCACTGCAATAGACGACATCCACTACAATAGACGACATCCAATACAATAGACGACATCCAATACAACAGACGACATCCAATACAACAGACGACATCCACTGCAACAGACGACATCCAATACAATAGACGACATCCAATACAATAGACGACATCCAATACAATAGACGACATCCAATACAATAGACGACATCCACTGCAATAGACGACATCCACTGCAATAGACGACATCCAATACAATAGACGACATCCAATACAATAGACGACATCCAATACAATAGACGACATCCACTACAATAGACGACATCCACTACAATAGACGACATCCACTGCAATAGACGACATCCACTACAATAGACGACATCCACTGCAATAGACGACATCCACTGCAATAGACGACATCCAATACAATAGACGACATCCACTGCAATAGACGACATCCAATACAATAGACGACATCCAATACAATAGACGACATCCAATACAATAGACGACATCCAATACAATAGACGACATTCACTCCAATAGACGACATCCAATACAATAGACGACATCCACTGCAATAGACGACATCCACTGCAATAGACGACATCCAATACAATAGACGGCATCCACTGCAATGGACGACATCCAATACAATAGACGACATCCAATACAATAGACGACATCCACTACAATAGACGACATCCACTACAATAGACGACATCCACTACAATAGACGACATCCAATACAATAGACGACATCCAATACAATAGACGACATCCAATACAATAGACGACATCCACTGCAATAGACGACATCCAATACAATAGACGACATCCAATACAATAGACGGCATCCACTGCAATAGACGACATCCAATACAATAGACAACATCCAATACAATAGACTGCATCCACTACAATAGACGACATCCAATACAATAGACGGCATCCACTACAATAGACGACATCCAATACAATAGACGGCATCCACTACAATAGACGACTTCCACTACAATAGACGACTTCCACTACAATAGACGACATCCAATACAATAGACGACTTCCACTGCAATAGACGACTTCCACTGCAATAGACGACTTCCACTGCAATAGACGACATCCAATACAATAGACGACATCCAATACAATAGACGACATCCAATACAATAGACGACATCCAATACAATAGACGACATCCAATACAATAGACGACATCCACTGCAATAGACGACATCCACTGCAATAGACGACATCCACTACAATAGACGACATCCAATACAATAGACGACATCCACTGCAATAGACGACATCCACTGCAATAGACGACATCCACTACAATAGACGACTTCCACTACAATAGACGACTTCCACTACAATATACGACTTCCACTACAATAGACGACTTCCACTACAATAGACGACTTCCACTACAATAGACGACTTCCACTACAATAGACGACTTCCACTACAATAGACGACTTCCACTACAATAGACGACATCCACTTGTTTCCCAATATCAGCAACTTCTGTTTTTATATAGCACCTTTAATGTAATAAAACTTCCCAAGATGCTTTACATGAGCATTGTAAAACATAGAAAAATAGGAGCAGGAGTAGGCCATTCGGCCCTTTGAGCCTGCACCGCCATTCAATACGATCATGGCTGATCATCCAAACTGAGTACCCTGTTCCTGCTTTCTCCCCGTATTACTTGATCCCTTTAGCCCTAAGAACTATATATAACTCTTTCCTGAATACATTTATTGATTTGGCCTCAACTGCTTTCTGTGGTAGATAATTCCACCGGTTCACCACTCTCTGGGTGAAGAAATCGCTCCTCAACTCAGTCCTAAATGGCTTACCCCGTATTCTTAGACTGTGACCCCTGGTCCTGGACTCCCCTAACATCGGAAACATCCTTCTTGCATCTAGTCTGTCCAGTCCTGTTAGAATTTTGTACATTTCTACAACGAAGTATGACACCGAGCCACATAAGAAGGTATTCGGTAAAATGACCAAAAACTTGGTCAAAGAGAAAGATTTTGAGGAGTGTCTTGAAGGAGGAAAGTGAGGTGGAGGGGCGGAGAGTGTTAGGGAGGATATTCCAGGGTATAGGGCCTAGATTGAAGTCTTGGCCAATGGAGGAGCGATTAAAATCAGAGATGCACAAGAGGCCGGAATTGGAGGAGCGCAGATGGAGGGTTGTGGGGCTGGAGAACATTTCAGAGATAGGGAGGGGCAAGGATGATAATTTTTAAATCAAAATATTGCTTGACTGGGAGTCAATGTCGGTCAGCAAGGACAGGAGTGGTAGGGGAATTGGCCTCGGTGCGAGTAAAGACACGAGCAGCAGAGCTTTGGATGATCTGAAGTTTACAGAGAATAGAATGTGGGAGACCAGCCAGGAGTACATGGGAATAGTCAAGATTAGAGGTAACGAAGACATGAATGAGGGTTTCAGTAGTCGATAAGCTGATGCAGTGGCAAAGTCAGGCGATGTTACGGAGTTGGAAGTAGGTGGTCCTGGTGATATGAGGTCAGTAGCTCATCTTGGGGTCAAATGTGATTGCTTAATCTCAGACAGTTGCCAAGGAAAGGGATGGAGTCGGTACTTAGGGAACGGAGTTTGGAGCGGGGACTGAAAACAATGGCTTCAGTCTTCCCAATATTTAATTGGAGGAAATTTCTGCTCACCCAGTCACAGAGTCGTACAGGATAGAAACAGGCCCTTCGGCCCACCGCGTCCATGCCGACCATAATGCCTATCTATACTAATCCCACCTGACTGCATTAATTCCATATCCCTCTATGCCTTAAATAAAAGCAAAATACTGCGGATGCTGGAAATCTGAAACAAAAACAAGAAATGCTGGATTCACTCAGCAGGTCTGGCAGCATCTGTGGAAAGAGAAGCAGAGTTAACGTTTCGGGTCAGTGACCCTTCTTCGGAACTGACAAATATTAGAAAAGTCACAGATTATAAACAAGTGAGGTGGGGGTTGGGCAAGAGATAACAAAGGAGAAGGTGCAGATTGGACCAGGCCACATAGCTGACCAAAAGGTCACGGAGCAAAGGCAAACAATATGTTAATGGTGTTTTGAAAGACAAAGCATTAGTACAGATTAGGTGTGAATATACTGAATATAGAACATCAGCAAGTGCAAACCTGAAGAAAAACAACCTGAAAAAAACAGTGGGTAAGCAAACTGAACAAACTAAGATGAAATGAAATAAATGCAAAAAATGTAAAAAGGAATGCAAAAAAAAGGAAGAAAAAATAACTAAAAATGACTAAAAATGAAAGTAAAGTGGGGGGCTGTCATGCTCTGAAATTATTGAACTCAATGTTCAGTCCGGCAGGCTGTAGTGTGCCTAATCGGTAGATGAGATGCTGTTCCTCGAGCTTGCGTTGATGTTCACTGGAACACTGCAGCAATCCCAGGACAGAGATGTGAGCATGAGAGCAGGGGGGAGTGTTGAAATGGCAAGCAACCGGAAGCTCAGGGTCCTGCTTGCGGACTGAGCGGAGATGTTCCGCAAAGCGGTCACCCAGTCTGCGCTTGGTCTCCCCAATGTAGAGGAGACCACACTGTGAGCAGCGAATACAGTATACTACATTGAAAGAAGTACAAGTAAATCGCTGCTTCACCTGAAAGGAGTGTTTGGGGCCTGGGATAGTGAGGAGAGAGGAGGTAAATGGGCAGGTATTACACCTCCTGCGATTGCAGGGGAAGGTGCCCTGGGACGGGGACGAGGTGGTGGGGGTAATGGAGGAGTGGACCAGGGTGTCGCGGAGGGAACGATCCCTTCGGAATGCTGACAGGGGAAGGGAGGGGAAGATGCGACTGGTAGTGGCATCACGCTGGAGGTGGCGAAAATGGCGGAGGATGATCCTTTGGATATGGAGGCTGGTGGGATGAAAAGTGAGGACAAGGGGAACCCTGTCACGGTTCTGGGAGGGAGGGGAAGGGGTGAGGGTAGAGGTGCGGGGAATGGGTTGGACACGGTTGAGGGCCCTGTCAACCACAGTGGGGGGAAATCCTCGGTTGAGGAAAAAGGAGGTCATATCAGAAGCACCGTCATGGAAGGTAGCATCATCAGAGCAGATGCGTCGGAGACGGAGAAACTGGGAGAATGGAATGGAGTCCTTACAGGAGGTAGGGTGTGAAGAAGTGTAGTCGAGGTAGCTGTGGGAGTCAGTGGGCTTATAATGGATATTGGTAGACAACCTATCCCCAGAGATGGAGACAGAGAAGTCGAGGAAGGGAAGGGGAAGTGTCAGAGATGGACCATGTAAAGGTGAGAGAAGGGTGGAAATTGGAAGCAAAGTTGATAAAGTTTTCGAGTTCGGGGCGGGAGCAGGAAACGGCACCGATACAGTCATCAATGTACCGGCAAAAGAGTTGGGGGAGGGGGCCTGAGTAGGACTGGAACAAAGAATGCTCGACATATCCCACAAAAAGACAGGCATAACTAGGACCCATGCGGGTACCCATAGCGACACCTTTTACTTGAAGGAAGTGCGTGGAGTTGAAGGAGAAGTTGTTCAATGTGAGAACAAGTTCAGCCAGGCGGAGGAGGGTGGTGGTGGATGGGGACTGGTTGGGCCTCTGTTCCAGGAAGAAGCGGAGAGCCCTCAAACCATCCTGGTGGGGGATGGAAGTGTAGAGCGATTGGACGTCCATAGTGAAGAGGAGGCGGTTGGGACCAGGAAACTGGAAATTGTCAAAATGACGTAGGGCGTCAGAAGAGTCACGGATGTAGGTGGGAAGAGACTGGACCAGCGGAGAAAAGATAGAGTCTAGATAGGAAGAAATAAGTTCAGTTGGGCAGGAGCAGGCTGACACAATGGGTCTGCCGGGACAGTCCCGTTTGTGGATTTTGGGAAGGAGATAGAAGCGGGCTGTCCGGGGTTGCGGGACTATGAGGTTGGAAGCTGTAGAGGGAAGATCTCCAGAGGAGATGAGGTCAGTGACAGTCCTTTGGACGGTGGCTTGATGTTCGGTGGTGGGGTCATGGTCCAGAGGGAGGTAGGAAGAGGTGTCTGTGAGTTGGCGTTGAGCTTCTGCAAGGTAGAGGTCGGTACGCCATACAACAACAGCACCACCCTTGTCTGCAGGTTTGATGACCATGTCGGGGTTCGACCTGAGAGAACGGAGTGCCTCAAGTTCAGAGGGGGACAGGTTAGAGTGAGTGAGGGGGGCAGAGAAATTGAGACGACCAATGTCTCGCCGACAGTTTTCAATGAAGAGATCAAGAGCGGGTCAGAGGCCAGGGTGAGGGGTCCAGGTAGAGGGTGAATGCTGGAGGCGGGTGAATGGGTCTGCTGGTCGGGGGGAGGACTCCTGGTCAAAGAAGTGAGCCCGGAGGCGGAGGCGACGGAAGAAGAGCTCAACGTCATGCCGAGCGCGAAATTCATTGAGGTGGGGGCGTAAGGGGATAAAACTGAGTCCTTTGCTGAGTACAGAACGCTCAGCATCAGAGAGGGGGAGGTCAGAGGGTATAGTGAATACACGGCAAGGGGTCAGATCAGAAGGGGTGGGGTCAGAGGGAAGTGAAGCGGAAGGAGGATCTGGAGGGGCATTAGTCCCCATCAGCTGCTGGAGCTTGCGTTCCTTAACACCTGAAAGGAAGAAAAAAAGTTTTTTGTTAATGCGTCGGATGAGACGTAAGATGAGATGGAACTGCGGAGTAGAACAGATTTGAGATAAGGTGAGATGGTGCTGCTGGAGAGAGAGGTCCAGTGTGTGCATATGGCGGCGCATAGCACTGAGTGTAGATCTCAGGATGCGGCGAGAGTAGCAGTCCGAGGAACGTTGTATTTCTCGGAGATACCTGTCCGACCGTGTCCGACCCATTCCCCGCACCTCTACCCTCACCCCTTCCCCTCCCTCCCAGAACCGTGACAGGGTTCCCCTTGTCCTCACTTTTCATCCCACCAGCCTCCATATCCAAAGGATCATCCTCCGCCATTTTCGCCACCTCCAGCGTGATGCCACTACCAGTCGCATCTTCCCCTCCCTTCCCCTGTCAGCATTCCGAAGGGATCGTTCCCTCCGCGACACCCTGGTCCACTCCTCCATTACCCCCACCACCTCGTCCCCGTCCCAGGGCACCTTCCTTTGCAATCGCAGGAGGTGTAATACCTGCCCATTTACCTCCTCTCTCCTCACTATCCCAGGCCCCAAACACTCCTTTCAGGTGAAGCAGCGATTTACTTGTACTTCTTTCAATGTAGTATACTGTATTTGCTGCTCACAGTGTGGTCTCCTCTACATTGGGGAGACCAAGCGCAGACTGGGTGACCGCTTTGCGGAACATCTCCGCTCAGTCCGCAAGCAGGACCCTGATCTTCCGGTTGCTTGCCATTTCAACACTCCCCCCTGCTCTCATGCTCACATCTCTGTCCTGGGATTGCTGCAGTGTTCCAGTGAACATCAACGCAAGCTCGGGGAACAGCATCTCATCTACCGATTAGGCACACTACAGCCTGCCGGACTGAACATTGAGTTCAATAATTTCAGAGCATGACAGCCCCCCACTTTACTTTCATTTTTAGTCATTTTTAGTTATTTTTTCTTCCTTTTTTTTGCATTCCTTTTTACATTTTTTACAATCTTTTTTTGCATTTATTTCATTTCATCTTAGTTTGTTCAGTTTGCTTACCCACTGTTTTTTTCAGGTTGTTTTTCTTCAGGTTTGCACTTGCTGATGTTCTATATTCAGTATATTCACACCTAATCTGTACTAATGCTTTGTCTTTCAAAACACCATTAACATATTGTTTGCCTTTGCTCCGTGACCTTTTGGTCAGCTATGTGGCCTGGTCCAATCTGCACCTTCTCCTTTGTTATCTCTTGCCCAACCCCCACCTCACTTGTTTATAATCTGTGACTTTTCTAATATTTGTCAGTTCCGAAGAAGGGTCACTGACCCGAAACGTTAACTCTGCTTCTCTTTCCACAGATGCTGCCAGACCTGCTGAGTGAATCCAGCATTTCTTGTTTTTGTCCCTCTATGCCTTGCTCATTCAAGTACTTGTCCAGATGCCTCTTAAATGTTGCTACTGTTCCTGCCTCCACCACCTCCTCTGGCAGCTCATTCCAGATACCCACTGTTCTTTGTGTGTAAAATGCACCCCTTTGATCCCCTTTAAACTTCCTCCCTCTCACCTTAAATCTATGCCCTCTAGTTTTAGTCACCCATTCCATGGGAAACAGACTCTGGCTATCACCCTATCTATGCCTCTCATAATTTTATATACCTCTATCATGTCCCCTCTCAGCCTCCTTCACTCCAGGGAAAACAGACCCAGCCGATCCAATCTCTCTTTCTAACTCAAGCCCTCCAAACCAGGCAACATCCTTGTGAATCTTTTCTGCACCCTCTCCAGCTCAATCACATCTTTCCTGTAGTACGGCGACCAGAACTGCACACAGTACTCCAAATGTGGCCTAACCAACGTTGTGTACAACTGTAACATGACGTCCCAACTCTTGTATTCAATGCCTCGGCCGATGAAGGCAAGCATGCCATACACCTTCTTCACCACCCTGTCTACCTGTGCTGCCACTTTCAGGGAACTATGTACTTGCACCCCAAGGTCTCTCTGCTCAACAACACTCCCCAGGGCACTGACATTCACTGTATATGTCCTGCCCTGGTTTAACTTCCCAAAATGCATCACTTCACACCTGTCTGCATTAAATTCCATTTGCCACTCCCTTGCCCACTTTCCCAGTTGATCTATATCCTGTTGTAACCTTAGACAACCTTCTTCACTGTCCACTATACCACCAATTTTGGTGTCATCTGCAAACTTACTAATCATGCCCCTTACAGTCACATCCAAGTCATTGATATATATGACAAACAGAGGGCCCAGCACCTATCCCTGCGGCACACCACTGGTCACTGGCCTCCAATCTGAAAAACAACATTCCACTGCCACTCTCTGCCTCCTATCACCAAGCCAATTTGCTAGCTCACCCTGGATCCCATGTGTTCAAACCTTCTGGACCAGCCTACCATGCGGGACTTTGTCGAAGGCCTTGCTAAAGTCCATGTGGACAACGTCCATCGCCCTGCCCTCGTCAGTCCTCTTGGTCACCTCCTCGAAAAACTCAATCAAATTCATGAGACATGATTTCCCACGCACAAAGCCATGCTGACTATCCCTAATCAGACCTTGCCTTTCCAAATGCATATAAATCCTGTCTCTCAGAATCCCTTCCAATACCTTTCCCACCACTGATGTAAGGCTCACCGGCCTGTAGTTCCCTGGCTTATCCCTGCTGCCCTCCTTAAATAAAGGCACAAAATTAGCTATCCTCCAGCCTTCCGGTACCTCACTCGTGGCTAACGATGACATAAGAATCTCTGCCAGGGCCCCAGCAAACTCCTCCCTTGCTTCCCATAGCATCCTAGGATATATCTGGTCAGGCCCTGGGGATTTATCCACCTTAATGCGCTTCAAAACCTCCAACACCTCCTTTGCAATGTTGATATGCTCCAGGATATGGCTGTTCCCTCCCTTGAACTCACTGGCTTCTATGACCTTCTCCACGGTAAATACGGACGAGGAATATTCATTTATAGACCTCGTGCATTTCTCGTGGCTCCACACATAGATTGCCACACTGATCTTTAAGCAGACCTACTCTCTCCCTAGCCTTTTACTCTTAATATACTTATAGAATCTTTTAGGATTCTCCTTTATTTTACCTGCCAGGGAAATCTCATGGCCCCTTTTCGCCCTCCTAATTTCCTTCTTAAGCGTAGTCCTACATCCCCTATACTCCTCGAGGTACTCGCTAGATCCTAGCTTCCTATCCCTGACATATGTCTCCATCTTTCACCTGACCAGACCCTCAATATCCCTTGTCAACCAAGGTTCCCTAAACTTGCCAGCCTAGCCCTTCCATCTAACAGGAACATGCTGGCCCTGAACTCTTCCTATCTCACTTTTAAAAGCCTGCCACTTGCCAGACGTCCCTTTACCTGTAAACAGCCTCTCTCATTCAACTTTTGAGAGTTCCTGTCTGATGCCATCGAAATTAGCCTTCCCCCCATTTCGGACTTCAACCTGAGGACCAGTCATATCGTTTTCCATAACTACCTTGAAGCTAATCGGGTTATGGTCACTGGTCCCACAGTGCTCCCCCACTGACACATCAACCACCTGCCCATCCTCATTGCCTAAGAGGAGGTTGAGTGTTGCCCATTCTCTAGTAGGGCCATCCACATACTGCTCCAGAAAACTATCCTGGACACACTTGAATTCTTCCCATCTGTTCCCTTAGCACTAAAGCAGTCCCAGTCAATATTAAGGAAGTTAAAATCACCTACTATTACAACCCGATAATTCCTACACCTATCTGTGATTTCCCTACATATATTCTCCTCCACTTCCCTCTGACTATTGGGGGGGCCTATAGTATAATCCCATCAAAGTGATCACCCCTTTCTTATTTCTAAGTTCTCCCCATATGGCCTCGCTGGACATTCCCCCCTGGATATCCTCTCTAAGTACTGCCGTGACGTCCTCCCTAATCAATAGTGCAACTCCCCTCCTCTCTTACCTCCACCTCTGTCACGCCAGAAAAATCAGAACCCGGAACATTGAACTGCCAGTCCTGCCCATCCCTCAACCACGTTTCCATAATAGCTATAATATCACAATCTCATGTACCGATCAATCCATGCTCTGTGTTCATCTGCCTTACCTGTAAGGCTTCTTGCATTAAAGTAAATGCAGTTTAGCCTACCAGACCTTCCATGCTCCCTGTCCTGCTCCTGCCCAGCCTGCCGACTGGACTTGCTTGCTTTAACCTCTACATTTGCCTCAACTATCTCATCGGAGAGACTACTACTTTGGGTCCCACACCCCTGCAAGACTAGTTTAAACCCTCCCGAGTCGTGCTAGCAAACCTCCCCGCAAGGATATTGGTCCCCCCCCAGTTTAGATGCAACTAGCCAGTTACTGGATGTTGGATAAGCAGTCTGATAATTTAGCAACAGTGGAGAAATCAAAAGAAGTGGTGGTGAGGTCGAGATGAGTGTTGTCAGCATACGTGCGAAAACAATGCTGTGCTTTCAGATGATGTTGCCGAGGGGCAGCAAGAAAATGAGAAATAGGAGGGGGCCAAGGATAGATCGTTGGGGGACACCAGAGTTAACAGTGGGGGTGCAGGAAGAGAAGCCATTGCAAGTGATTCTCTGGCTATGCTTGGATAGATGAAAATGGAACCAGGGGGGAGCAGTCCCACCAAGCTGGACGACACTGGAAAGTTGTTGGTGGAGGATGGTGTGGTCAACCATGTCAAAGGCTGCAGACAGGTCGAGAACGATGAGGAGGGGATGTTTACCTTTGGCTGAGTCACATAGGATGTCATTTGTGACTTTGATAAGAGCTGTTTCGGTACTGGCAGGGGCAGAAACCTGATTGGAGGGATTCAAACATGGAATTCTGGGAAAGGTGGGAACGATTTGGGAGGCGACAACACATTCAAGGGTTGGATTTTTGAGGAAAGGGGTGATTATGGCAGATTTGAAGGACAGAGGGACAGGACCTGAAGAGAGAGAACCGTTAACAATATCAGCAAACATGGGAACCAGGAGGGGAAGTTGGATGATAGACAGTTAAGTTGGAATCGGATTGAAGGAACATGGGGCTGGTCTCATCAACAAGATGAGCTCAGAAAGGGCATGAGGGGAGATAGGAGAGAAACTACAGAAATAGGCGAGTTTACAGTGCGGGCTAGAGGGAAATTGTAAGAAGTTTGGAAGGGAGCAACATGGCAGTAGCAGCTGCTGGATGGTCTTGATCTTAGTGACAAAGATGTCTATGAGCTCCTTATTGTTGGAGTTGAGGGTGGAGGGAACGGGGGAGAGGGGTTTAAGAAAACAGTTTGCAGTGGAGAAAAGATGCTGAGGATTATCTTTGCAATCCAAGATGATCGTGGAATAGTGAGCAGTTTAAGCAGATGAGAGGAAGACCTGATTGTGTTTTGAGTGGACCAGGCAGATATGGCAATGGATGGTTAAACCAGTTGTCTGCTATTTCCTTTCAAATCTGCATCCCTTGACCTTAAGGGAGTAAAGATGAGAGTCATACCAGGGGAAACAGCCAGGGTGAGAGAGACTGATCTTTTTATTGGGGATTAGGGCATCGAAGGTGGAGGTGAGAGTGCAGCTGAGCATCAGTAGCTGCAGAAATGTTGTGGCGCATGAAGGGCCAAAGGCTAGATAGTTCAGACTTTGAAAGTGGAGTTGCAAGTGAATATCCATCTTACCAGTTACATCCTTAAAAAACTCAACAGATTTCTCAAACATGATTTACCTTTACACAGTGTTAACATGGATTTATTAATCATATTATGATTTTCTAAGTGCACAGTTACCATGTCCCTAATAATAGAGTCTAGCATTTTGCCCAATACTGATTTTAGGCTAACTGGCCATTCGATCCCCGTTTTCTATCTTCATTCTTCAATAGCGAGGTTATATTGCTATCTTCCAATTCTTGGGAATTGTTCTGGAATCTAAGGAATTCTGGAAGATCAAAACCAAGGCATCTCTACAACTACCTCTTTTAAAACCTGAGGATGCATATTGTCAGGTCCAGGGGATTTGTCACCACTTCGTCCCATAAATTTCTCCAGTACTATTTCTTTACTTACGCTCCTCATTCTCGCTAGACCCTTGGTTCCCCATTATTTCCAGAATGCTTTTTGTGCCTCATACCAAGTGGCCTCTTTCTGTGCCATAAACCTTCTATGATTCTGTACTGTAAGGACAGATACAAAGTATTTGTTTAATCTCTCTGCCAATTCCTTATTCCCTATTATAATTTCACCTGTCTCTACCTCTAATGGACCCATGTTTACTTTCACTAATCTTTTAAATTTACATACCTGTAGAAACATTTACAATCTATTTTTATGTCTCTTGCTAGTTTACTCTCATACTTTCTTTTCTTTCCTCATCAATATATTGGTCCTCCTTTGCTGAATTCCACAATTCTTTCAATTCTCAGGCTTACAACTCTTTCAGCAACATTATAAATCTCTTCCTTTGATCTAATACAACCTTTAACTCCTCGTTACCTATTATTGGACCACATATTCTGCCGGGTTTTAATGCCAAAAGGAATGTATATTTGTTGCAAATTATTTATTAATTCTTTTAGTGCTAGACATTGCTTGTCTACTGTCATATCTTTTACTGAAGTTCATATCGTCATAGAGTTATACAGCACAAAAACAGGCCCTTCAGCCCATCGTGTCTATGCTGGCTGTCAAGCACCTAACTATTCTAATCCCATTTTTCCAGCACTCGACCCGTAGCCTTGTATGCTATGGTGTTTCAAGTGCTCATCTAAACACTTCTTAAATGTTGTGAGGGTTCCTGCCTCTACCACCTCTTCAGGCCGTGCAAAGAACAAAGAACAGTACAGCACAGGAACAGGCCATTCGGCCCTCCAAGCCTGCGCCGATCTTGATGCCTGTCTAAACTAAAACCTTCTGCACTTCCGGGGTCCGTATCCCTCTATTCCCATCCTATTCATGTATTTGTCAAGATACCTCTTAAATGTCACTATCGTACCTGCTTCCACCACCTCCCACGGAAGTGCGTTCCAGATTCCCACCACCCTCTGAGTGAGTAAATATTTCTTCAAATCCCCTCTAAACCTCCTGCCCCTTTCCTTAAATCTATGCCCCCTGGTTATTGACCCCTCTGCTAAGGGAAAAAGTTTCTTCCTATCTAACCTATCAATGCCCCTCATAATTTTGTATACCTCAATCATGTCCCCCTCAGCTTTCTCTGCTCTAAGGAAAACAACCCTAGCCTTTCCAGTCTCTCTTCAAAGCTGACATGCTCCAACCCAGGCAACATCCTGGTGAATCTCCTCTGCACCCTCTCCAGTGCAATCACATCCTTCCGATAGTGTGGCGACCAGAACTGTACACAGTACTCCAGCTGTGGCCTAACTAGCATTTTATACAGCTCCATCATAACCTCCCTGCTCTTATATTCTATGCTTCGGCTAATAAAGGCAAGTATCCCATATGCCTTCCTAACCACCTTATCTACCTGTGCTGCTGCCTTCAGTGATCTATGGACAAGTACACCAAGGTCCCTCTGACTCTCTGTACTTCCTCAGGTCCTACCATCCATTGTATATTCCCTCACCTTGTTAGTCCTCCCAAAATGCATTACCTCACACTTCTCAGGATTAAATTCCATTTGCCACTGCTCTGCCCATTTTACCAGCCCATCTATATCGTCCTGTAATCTAAGGCTTTCCTCCTCGATATTTACAACACCACCAATTTTCATGTCATCTGCAAACTTACTGATCATACCTCCTAAATCATTAATGTACACTACAAACAGCAAGGGTTCCAGCACCGATCCCTGTGGTACACCACTGGTCACAGGCTTCCACTTGCAAAAACAACCCTCGACCATCACCCTCTGTCTCCTGCCACTAAGCCAATTTTGGATCCAATTTGTGAAATTGCCTGGGATCCCATGGGCTCTTACCTTCTTAACCAATCTCCCATGTGGGACCTTATCAAAAGCCTTACTGAAGTCCATGTAGACTACATCAACTGTTTTACCCTCATCAACACATCTAGTCACCGCCTCGAAAAATTCAAGTTAGTTAGACAGGATCTCCCCCGACAAAGCCGTGCTGACTATCCCCTGCCTTTCCAAGTGGAGATTAATCCTGTCCCTCAGAATTTTTTCCAACTACTGATGTTAGTCTCACCGGCCTGTAATTACCTGCTTTATCCTTGCTACCCTTCTTGAATAATTCGCTGTCCTCCAGTCCTCTGGTATCGCTCCTGTGGACAGAGAGAATTTGAACATTTGTGTCAAAGCCCCTGCTATCTCCTCCCTTGCCTCACGTAACAGCCTGGGACATATCTCATCTGGGCCTGCGGATTTATCCACTTTTAAGCTCACTAAAACAGCTAATACTTCCTCCCTTTCAATGCTAATATGTTCAAGTATATCACAATCCCCCTCCCTGATCTCTACACCTACATTGTCCTTCTCCATAGTGAACACAGATGAAAATTAATCATTTAAAACCTCACCTAGTTTCTCAATCTAACTTAGCCAACTCGCTCCACTCATACTTACGTAGTCATAGGGCTGGATTTTGTGGTCCTGCCACTGGGAGCGGCAGGGGTGTGGAAAATGGTGGCCATCCCCTCTGGGATCTGTGCCACATTCCCTTCATCAAACTGTTCTGTTACTTTATCAAAGAATTCAATTAGATTAGTAAAGCAGGATCTGCCTTTCACAAATCCATGCTGGTGATCCTTAACTAACCCAAACCTTTTGAAGTATCTGTTGATATTTTCCCTGATTATTGTTTCGAAACCTTACCAACCACTAATGTTAAACTAACTGGCCTGTAGTTGTTAGGACTGTCCTTACACCTTTCTTGAATAAGGCTGTCACATTTGCCAGTCTTCAATCCTCTGGCATCTCCCCCGCATCCAGGGAAGATTCAAAGATTATGACAAGCCCTTCCACTATCTCTATCCCCACTTCCTTTAGCAACCTGGGATACAAGCCATCTGGGCCAGGTGACTTATTAACCCTAAGCATAGCCAGACTTTTTACTACCTCCCCCATCTCAATTTTTATCCTATCCATTTTATCCTATCTCTGCTTCTACTGATATTGTGTCAGCCTCCATTTCCTTAGTGAACACCGATACAAAGAATTCATTAAGTATATTAGCCTTGCCCTGCACCTCCAAGCAAATATTGCACTCTCTGTGCCTAATAGGGCCCACTCCTCCACTTACTACTCGCTTCCTATTTACATGCTGGTAGAAGATTTTTGGGTTCCCTTTTATGTTAACTACCATTCTATTCTCATATTCTCTCTTTTCCAATTTTATTTTCCTCTTCACCTGCTCTCTCAACTCATTGCATTTCCCATCTGGTTCTCGCTTGATGCGTTAATCTGACATGCATCATACACCCTCTTTTTTTTCATCATCATCTCTATCTCCTTTGTCAACCAGGAAGCCCTGTTCTTGGTTCCCCTATCTTTCACCCTTGTTGGAACGTTCCTAGCCTGTACGTGAAGCATCTCTTCCTTAAAGATAACCCATTGTTCCGATAGAGCTCTTCCTGTCAGTCTTTGGTTCCATTCTACCCTGCTAGATCCCTTCTCATTGCACTGAAATTAGCCCTCTTCCAATCTAGACATTCTATCGTATTTTGATCCTTGCTTTTCTGTATTAGAATTCTAAATCTAATGATACGATGATCACTCTTACCCAAGTGCTCTCCCCCAAGACACTTGATCCACTTGGCCCACATCATTCCCCAGCACAAGATCCAGCAATGCCTCTTTTCTAGTTGGGCTGAGAACAGACTGATCAAGGAAGTTCTCCTGAACATATTTGAGGAATTCCTCCCCCTCCTTACCGTTTATTGTAAAATTATCCCTATCAATATTTGGGCAATTAAAGTCCTGAATATGACAACTCTATCATTCTTGTACATCTCTGTGATTTCCCTGCAAATTTGCTCCTCTATCTCTCTCCCGCTATTTGGAGGCTGATAGAATACCCCCAGTAGCGTGATCATAGCCTTTTTGCTCCTCAACTCTAACCAAATGGATTCTGTCCTTCAAAGACACCCTCCCTCTCCAGAACTACAATGTCTTCCCTAATCAGGACTGCCGCCAGCTCCCCTTCTTTCTCTTCTATCTTTTCTGAACACTTTTTATCCTTGTTTATTAAGAGCCCAGTCCTCGCCATTTGTTAGCCACATTTCTCTTATTGCCACAACATCATATGTCCACACAGCTATTTGTGCTTGGAGCTCACCAACCTTATTCACCGCACTTTGTGCAACTACACAGATGCATTGTAATCCTGTCCTGGCATTCCTTATAGCTCTTCTCAGTCCACTCCCATCTAATATGGAACTATTCCCTTCTTTAATAAACATAGAAACATAGAAAATAGGAGCAGGAGTAGGCCATTCGGCCCTTCTAGCCAACTCTGCCATTCATTATGTTCATGGCTGATCATCCAACTCAGTAACCTGTTCCCACTTTCGCCCCATACCCTTTGATCCCTTTAGACCCAAGAGCTATATCTAACTCCTTCTTGAAAACATACAATGTTTTGGCCTCAACTGCTTTCTGTGGTAGCAAATTCCACAGGCTCACCACTCTCTGGGAGAAGTAATTTCTCCTCCTCTCGTCCTGAAAGGTTTACCCCGTATCCTTACACCATGACTCCTGGTTCTGGACTCCCCCACCATCAGGAACATCCTTCCTGCATCTACCCTGTCAAGTCCTGTTAGAATTTTATAGGTTTCTATGAGATTCCCCCCTCACTCTTCTGAATTCCAGAGAATATAATCCTAACCGACTCAATCTCTCCTCATATGTCAGTCCCACCATCCCAGGTGTCAGTCGAGTAAACCTTCGCTGCACTCCCTCTATAGCAAGATCCTTCCTCAGATAAGGAGACCAAAACTGCACACAATATTCCAGGTGCGGCCTCACCAAGGCCCTATATGTTTGCAGCAAGACATCCCTGCTCCTGTACTCGAATCCATGAAGGCTATGAAGGCCAACATACCATTTGTCTCACTGCATATTCCCCTCTCTCAGTTTATAGCCATTTAGATAATGATCTGCCTTCCTGTTTTTGCTACAAAAGTGGATAACCTCACATTTATCCACATTATACTGCATCTGGCATACATTAGTCCACTCACTTAAAATGTCCAAATCACCCTGAAGCCTCTCTGCATCCTCCTCACAACTCACCCTCCCACCCAGTTTTGAGTCATCTGCAAATTTGGAGATATTACATTTAGTTCCCTCATCTAAATCATTAATATATATTGTGAATAGCTGGGGTCCTAGCACTGATCCCTGTGGTACCCCACTAGTCACTGCCTGCCATTCCGAAAAAGACCCATTTATCCCTACTCTTTGTTTCCTGTCTACCAACCAATTTTCTATCCATCGCAATACACTACCCCCAATCCCAGGCGCTTTAATTTTACACGCTAATCTTTTATGTGGGACTTTGTCGAAAGCTTGCTGAAAGTCCAAATAAACCACATCCACTGGCTCCCCCTCATCAACTCTACCTGTTCCATCCTCGAAGAATTCTAGTACATTTGTCAAGCATGATTTCCCTTTCGTAAATCCATGCTGACTCTGTCTGATGCTACCACTGTTCTCCAAGTGCTCTATAATTCCCTGTTTTCTCTCTACCTCCCTTTTTAAATAGTGGGGTTACATTAGCTACCCTACAATCTGTAGGAACTGTACCAGAGTCTATAGAATCATGGAGCGAGAACAAACTTAGAGCGAGAACAAACAGAGTTGTTATCTCTGGGTTGTTGCCCGTGCCACGTGATAGCGAAGCGAGGAATAGGGAGAGAGAGGAGTTGAACACGTGGCTGCAGGGATGGTGCAGGAGGGAGGGTTTTGGTTTCCTGGATAATTGGGGCTCTTTCTGGGGTAGGTGGGACCTCTACAAACAGGATGGTCTTCACCTGAACCAGAGGGGTACCAATATCCTGGGGGGGAGATTTGCTAGTGCTCTTCGGGGGGGTTTAAACTAATTCAGCAGGGGAATGGGAACCTAAAATGTAGTGCCAGTGTACAGGATGTTGAGAGTAGTGAGGTCAGGGATATGGTTACAAGGACACAAGAGGCCTCAGTCCTTTTGTTCTTCCAATCTATTTTGAAATGCACCCTTTATTTAATATAAGTTGCTGTTTTTCTATATCGCCTCTCCTCATTCGTCCTACCAAAATGTATCACATCACATTTCTTGGCATTAAATTTCATTTGCCACGTGTCTGCCTATTCCCCCAGCCTGTCTATGCCCTCTTGAAGTCTATCACTATCCTCATTACAGCTCAAAATACCTCCAACTTTTGTGTCATTGGCAAATTTTGAAATTGTGCCCTGTACCCCCAAGTCTATACAATATATATCAAGAAAAGCAGTGGTCCTGGTACCCATCCCTGGGGTACTCCACTGTATACCTTCCTCCAAATTGTTGGAGCTGTGGACTGACAAGTCCCTGGGTTCTGATGAATTTCATCCTAGGGTCTTAAAAGAAGTGGCTAGTGAGATAGTTGATGCTGATGCATTAGTTTAAATTTTCCAAAATTCCCTAGATTCAGGGAAGATTCTGCTAGACTGGAAAATAGCAAATGTAACTCATTTATTCAAAAAGGGAGACAGAAAGCAGGAAACTACAGCTTAACATCTGTCTGAGGGAAAATGTTACATCTATTATTAAAGACGTTATAGCAGGGCATTTAGAAAAATTCAACGTAATCAGGCTGAGTCAACATGGTTTTGTTGAAGGAAAATCATGTTTAACCAATTTATTGGAGTTCTTTGAGGGAGTTACATGTGCTGTGGTTGAAGGGGAACCCTTCAAGTACCCTTGTACTTAGATTTCCAGAAGGCATTTGATAAGGTGCCACATCAAAGGTTATTGCAGAAAATAAAAGCTCATGGAATAGGGGGGTAACATATTGGCATGGATAGATGATTGGCTAGGTAACAGGAAACAGAGTGTGTCATTTTCTGGTTGGCAAGATCTGTGCTGGGGCCTCAATTTATTACAATTTATATAAATGACTTAGACGAAGGGACCAAAGGTATGAATGCTAAATTTGCTGATGACCCAAAGGTAGGTAGGAAAGTAGGTTGTGAAGAGGACGGAAGGAGGCTAAAAAGGGATATAGATAGGTTAAGTAAGTGGGCAAAAATCTGACAGATGGAGCATAATGTGGGAAAATGTGAAATTGTCCACTTTGGCAGGAGGAATAACAAAGAAGCATATTATCTAAACGGTGAGAGATTACGGAGCTCTGAGATGCAGAGGGATCTAGGTGTCCTCGTGCATGAATCGCAAAAAGTTGGTATGCAGGTGCAGCACGTAATTAAGAAAGCAAATAGAATGTTTATTGCGAGGGAACTGAATACAAAAGTAGGGAGGTTATGCTTCAGCTCTTCAGGGCATTGGTAAGACCACATCCGGAGTACTGTGTACAGTATTGGTCTCCTTATTTAAAGATGATGTAAATGCGTTGGAAGCAGTTCAAAGAAGGTTTACTAGACTGATATCTGGAATGGGCGGGCTATCTTATGAGGGATCTGCTGGAATTTAGAAGAGTAAGAGGCAACTTGATTGAAACATACAAGATCCTGAGGGGTCTTGACAGGGTGGATGTGGAAAGGATGTTTTCCCTTGTGGGAGAATCTAGAACCAGCTGTCACTGTTTAAAAATAAGGGGCTTATCATTTGGGGCGGCACAGTGGTTATCACCACAGCCTCACAGCTCCAGCGACCCAGGTTCAATTCTGGGTACTGCCTGTGCGGAGTTTGCAAGTTCTCCCTGTGACTGTGTGGGTTTCCGCCGGGTGCTCCGGTTTCCTCCCACAGCCAAAGACTTGCAGGTTGAGAGGTAAATTGTCCATTGTAAATTGCCCCTAGTGTAGGTAGGTAGTAGGGGAATTGAGGGGACGTGGTAGGGAATATGGGATTAATGTAGAATTAGTATAAATGGGTGGTTGATGGTCAGCACAGACTCAGTGGGCCGAAGGGCCTGTTTCAGTGCTGTATCTTGAAATAAATAAATAAACAGAGATGAGGATAATCTTTTTTCAGAGGGTCGTGAGTCTTTGGAACTGTCTTCCTCAAAAGGCAGTGGAAGCAGAGTCTTTGAATATGTTTAAGGCAGAGGTAGATAGATTCTTGATAAACAAGGGGATGAAAGGTTATCGGGGGTAGGTGGTAATGTGGAGAAATCAGTTCAACCATAAACTTATTGAATGGCGGAGCAGGCTCGAGGGGCCGAGTGGCCTACTCCTGTTCCCAATTCGTATGTTCAGTCCGAAAATCAACCATTCACCACTACCCTCTGTTTCCTGTCACTCAGCCAACTTCATATCCATGCTTTCACTGTCCCTTTTATTCCCTGGGCTTCAACTTTGCTAACAAGTCTATTATGTGGCAATAAGACAATAACATTTGCACTTCTGCAGTCCTCTGGCATCACCCCTGTATCTAAGAAGGATTGGAAGATTATGGTCAGTGCCTCCACAATTTCCACCCTTAGTATCCTCAGATGCATCATATCTGGTCCTGGTGACATATCAATTTATCACAGCCAGTCTAACACCACCTCTTTATCAATTTTTAGCCCATCCAGTGTCTCAACTACCTCCCCTTTCACTGTGACTTTGGCAGCATTTTTTTCCTTGATGAAGACCGATGTAAAGTACTCATTTAATACCTTAGCCATGTCCTCTGCCTCTATGCATAAATCCCCTTTTCCCATCCATATCTGGTCCCACCCCTCTTCTTACTACCCTTTTACTATTTATATGTCCATTGAAAATTTTTGGATTCCCTTTTATGTTAGATGCCAGACTCTTCTCATATTCTCTTTTTGCCTCTCATTGCCTTTTTCACTTCCCCTCAAAACTTACTATAGTCTACCTGGTTTTTACTTGTATTATCAAGCTGACATCTGTTACACATACCTTTTTTCTGCTTCATTTTACTATCGATCACTTTCATCAGCCAGGCTCTCTGGTTTTGCTTGTCTTACCTTTGCCCGTCATAGGAATGTACTTCAACTCCACTCAAACCATCTTCTCTTTAAAGGAGGCCCATGGTTCCATTTCAATTTTTGATGCAAATGTTTTGATTTTCATTTACATGGACAACATCTGTTCTCACCTCACTGAAATTGGTCCTCTCCCAATTAAGTATTTTTACTCTAGATTGCCTCTTTCCCTTTTCCATAGCTAATTTAAATCTTATGATCACTGTCCCCTAAATGTTCCCCAATTGATACTTGATCCAGCTCACTCCCCAGAACCAGATCCAGCAGTGCCTCCTTCCTTTTTGGACTGGAAACATACTGAGCTAAAACATTCTCCTGAACACACTTCAAAAACTCTGTCCCTTCCCTATTCTTTACACTACTGGTATCCCAGTTTATATTAGGATAATTAAAGTCCCTCCCATTATCATTACGCTATAGATTTTGCACCTCTGTAAATTCCTTAGAAATGTGTCCCTCTCTATCTTTTCTTAGCTCTATCCAAATATATTCTTTCCTTGACCCCTCAAAGACATCCTCTCTCCAGCACTGTAATGTTCTCTTTAATCAATATAGCTACCCCTCCTCCTTTCCTTCCTTCCCTAGCTTTCCTGAACACCTTTTATCCAGGAATATCTAGTATCCAGTCCTGCCATTTTTTGAGCCAGGTCTCCGTCATCACCACAACATTATATTCCCACATGGCTATCTGTGCCTGCAGCTCACCAACCTTATTTAGCACACTTTGTGCATTTACAAATATGCACAGTAAACAGATTTTGACCTTACTGCATTCTCTCAGACTCCAACCCCACCTAATTCTTCCTATTTCTTACTCTAGTGCTATCTATCTCGCTCAATCCTTTGTGCATCTTGTTTCTCCTTTCTGGTGCTGCTTCCTGGTTCCCACATCCCTGTCAAGTTAGTTTAATCATCCCGAACAGCACTAGTGAACTGCCCCGTGAGGCTCCCGGCTCTGTTGAGGTGCAACCCGTCCAACCTGCATACGTCCCACCTCCCACAGAACCAGCCCCAATGTCCCAGGAACCTAAAGCCTTCCCTTCTGCACCATTGCTCCAGCAACACATCCATCTGCTCTATCCTCCTATTTCGATCCTTACTAGCCCATAGCATTGGGAGTAACTGGAGATTCCCACCTTTGAGGTGCTGCATGCTAGTTGCTTTCCTAGCTCCCAAAAATCTGCCTGCCAGACCTCATCCTTCCTTCTACCTATGTTGATATGGACCACAACTTCTGGCAGTTCACTCTCACCCCTCAGAGTGCTCTGCAGCTGCTCAGTGACATCTTGACCCTGGCACCAGGGAGGCAATATAACGTTCTGGATTCATGTCTTCGGCTGCAGAAACTCCTGTTGGTACCCCTAACAAGAGAATCCCCTGTCATTGGGTGGCACAGTGGCGCAGTGGTTAGCACCGCAGTCTCACAGCTCCAGCGACCCGGGTTAAATTTTGGGTACTGCCTGTGTGGAGTTTGCAAGTTCTCCCTGTGTCTGCATGGGTTTTCTCCGGGTGCTCCGGTTTCCTCCCACAAGCCAAAAGACTTGCAGGTTGGTAGGTAAATTGGCCATTAGAAATTGCCACTAGTATAGGTAGGTGGTAGGGAAATGTAGGGACAGGTGGGGATGTGGTAGGAATATGGGATTAGTGTAGGATTAGTATAAATGGGTGGTTGATGGTCGGCACAGACTCGGTGGGCCGAAGGGCCTGTTTCAGTGCTGTATCTCGAAACATAAACATACACTGTGCTTTCCTAGATTTCCTCCTCTCCACTCCCGGTATAGCTGAGCCACCCATGATGCCGTGGGCTTGGCTCAGACTGCACTTCCCAGATGAACTATTGCTGTCCACCAGTTTTCAGGAATGAATAGTGGTTGGACAGCAAGAGTGGGACATCTGCTATACCTGCCGAGTTCTCCTCGACTGCCCAATAGTTACCCATTCTACCTACATAGCCTTAAGCTGCGAGTGACCACCTCCATAAACGTGCAGAATGGGTGTGTAACTGGAAATGAATATCAATACGGTTAAGTGTGAGGTGGTGCATTTTGGAAGAAAGAATAAGGAAAGTAAAAATCTAAATAGAGTTAAGGAGTAAAGAGATCTAGGGGTAGAGAATCACAAATCATTAAACCAGCAACACAGGTTAATAAAATATCATACAAATGCAAAGCACTGGGGTTCATTCCAGGGGGATAGAAGTGAAAAGAAGAGAAATTATCTTAAACCTAATCACACTTAGAGTATTCATCTTTCAATTAAACACTTCTGGACTTGATATAGAGTACAACATTTTCGGATCATAATCTCTGTCCCCATTTTAGTTGGACAGCAGGTGATGATAATGGTTCTGCTGTTGCCATTTACACCTCCTCTAGATTTATTTTTTGCTTCTTTACCTGTCCCATTACCATTTCCATTTGTTGTGCACCATTATCTCCTAACTCATTTAATTCTCCTGTCTTCCACCCTATCACAGGGTGGTCTTTTTTCTCCTCCCCTCTGTCCCTGCCTCTGGACTTGTTTAAGACCTGTTAAATCTCTAATTTTTTCCAGTTCTGTTAAAAGGTCATCAACTTATCACTTTATTTCTCTCTGCACAGATGCTGCCTGACCCGCTGAGTATTTCCAGCATTTTCTGTTTTTATTTTAGGTTACTGTGAACAGTTCTGGCCTTATTTTACAAAAAAAAAACGACACTGGAGGAGGTGCAAAAAAATTGCAAGGCTCATATCAGAAGTGGGAGGTTCTAACTATAAGGAAAGACTGAATAGGCTGGGGCTCTTCCTCTATAAAAGTTGAGAGGTGGCCTAATAGAAATCTTTAAAATTATAAGGCAATTTGATAGGATAGATGTAGGGACGATGCTGGGGAAGACCAAAACTAGGGGCTATAAATTAGAGATAATCATTAACAAATCCAATAAAGAATTCAGGAGAAACATCTTTACCCAGAGAGTGGTAAGAATGTGGAACTCATTACCATAAGGAGTGGTTGAGGCAAATAGCATAGATGCATTTAAGGGAAAGGTAGATAATGACATGGAGAAAGGAATAGACAGCTCTGTTAGATAAAGTAGGGTGGGAGGAGTAAAAACAAGAAATACTGGAAACACTCATCTGTGGAGAGAGAAGCAGAGTTAGCATTTCAGGTCAGTGACCCTTCTTCAGAACTATATATATAGGGTGGGAGGAGGCTTCTGTGGAGTATAAACATGGACGAGTTGGGCCAAATGGCCAGTTCCTGTGTTGTAAATTTTATGAAATAGTTCCATGTAATTCTCTGTATTGACCATCACGCAGTCATGGTGGAGACCAAATCTCATCTTGACACCGAGAACATCCTCCTGTCATGTTGGGTAACATACGTGTTAAATGGGATAGATCCAGGACAGATCTAGCAATGTAGAACTGGGCATCCATGAGGTGCTGTGGGTCATCAGCTGCTGCAGAATTATATTCCACCACAATCTGTAACCTCATGGCCTGGCATATCCCTCACTCTACCAGTCCCATCAAGTCAGGGAACCAACCTTGGTTCAAGGAGGAGTGTGGAAAAGCATGCCAGAAGCAGCACCAGCTGCTCCTCAAAAAACGATGCCAACCTGGTAAAGTTACATACATACTGAATAGCAGGACCAGCATGCTATAGACAGAGCCAAGTGATCCTGCAACCAACAGATCATATCAAAGCTCTGCAGTCCAGCCATAAGCAACTACACAATGAATGGGAGGAAGAGACTCCCACTAACATCCCCATCCTCACTGATGGCAGAGCCAAGCACATAAGTGCAAGAGACATGGCTGAAGGATTTATAACCAGAAGTGCCAAGTGGATGATCCATCTCAGCCTCCTCCCGAGGACCCCACCATCCCAGTGTTCAGTCAATTCGATTCACTCCATGTGATATTAAGAAACGACTGAAGGATCAGGCTACAGCAAAAGCTATGGGCTCCAAAACATCCTGGGTGTAAGTGCTGAAGACTTATGCTCCAGAACTAGCCATGCCTCTAGCCAAGCTGTTCCAGTACAGTTTCAACACTGGCATCTACATGACAAAGTGAGAAATAGTCCTGTCTACATCTAACGACATTATCATCACTGAATTGCCTACCATCAACATCCTGGGGGGTTACCATTGACCAGAAACTTAACTAGATCAGCCATATATACACTGTGACTATAAGAGCAGGCCAGAAGTTGGGACTTCTGTGGTGACTCCCCAAAGCCTGTCCACCATCTATAAGACACAAGTAAGGAATGTGATAGAATACTTCCCAGTTACCTGCATGAGTGTAGTTACAACAATGCTAAAGAGGCTCAACGCCATCCAAGACAAAACAGCCCACTTGATTGGCACCCTATCCACCATCTTAAACATTCACTCCCTGAACCACTGGAGCATAGAGGCAGCAACTCACCAAGGCTTCCTCGACAGCACCTTCCAAGGTCATGACCTCTACCACCTAGAAGGACAAGGGCAGTAGGCGCATGAGAACAGAATTAGCACCAACTTCCTCTTTAAGTCACACAGCAGGGCATCTACTGTTGTTCCTTCATCATCGCTGGGTCAAAATCCTGGAGTTTCCTTCCTAACAGCACTGTGGGTGTACCTACCCCACATGGACTGCAGTGTTTCAAGGTGACAGCTCACCACCACCTTCTCAAGGGCAATTAGGGATGGGCTGGCCATGCCAGAGACGCTCACATCTCAAGAACAGTTAACCTTCCTTCTACCGACAGCATAAAAATCCATTCAATGAGACAAAAATGCAGAGCAGTTGTCAGCAAGGATAAATTTAAAAAACACACAAACGATTACAACAATACATCAGAAAATCCCTTTATTTCCTGCTGCACCTGAAAATCTGATTGTGATTAATAGGGCTGTTAAGAAGGCATATGGTGTGTTAGCTGTTATTAGTAGGGGGATCGAGTTTCGGAGCCACGAGGTCATGCTGCAGTTGTACAAAACTCTGGTGAGACCGCACCTGGAGTATTACGTGCAGTTCTGGTCACCGCATTATAGGAAGGATGTGGAAGCTTTGGAAAGGGTGCAGAGGAGATTTACTAGGATGTTGCCTGGTATGGAGGGAAGGTCTTACGAGGAAAGGCTGAGGGACTTGAGGTTGTTTTCGTTGGAGAGAAGGAGGAGGAGACGTGACTTAATATAAGATAATCAGAGGGTTAGATAGGGTGGATAGTGAGAGTCTTTTACCTCGGATGGTGATGGCAAACACGAGGGGACATAGCTTTAAGTTGAGGGGTGATAGATATAGGACAGATGTTAGAGGTAGTTTCTTTACGCAGAGAGTAGTAGGGGCGTGGAACGCCCTGCCTGCAGCAGTAGTAGACTCGCCATCTTTAAGGGCATTTAAGTGGTCATTGGATAGACATATGGATGAAAATGGAATAGTGTAGGTCAGATAGTTTCACAGGTCGGTGCAACATCGAGGGCCGAAGGGCCTGTACTGTGCTGTAATGTTCTAATTCTAATTCTAATGCAGAGAAACTGAAAAAGTACAATTGGAGGATACTCAAGGTCAGAGAAGAAGGGTTTGATGGACGAATGTAACAGGTGCAAGAGACTTGGGCTCATTGTAGTTACACTTATGCCCAAAGTGTCTGATCTTTTAAGGCACGTGGTAGGTGCCAAGTTACATGTCTCACTGGGTGCAAATGTGGAGCAAACCCAGCCAGACCCTCAAACCAAAACATTCAATTATATTTTTTATTTATTTATTTTTTATTTATTTAGAGATACAGCACTGAAACAGGCCCTTCGGCCCACAGAGTCTGTGCTGACCATCAACCACCCATTTATACTAATCCTACACTAATCCCATATTCCTACCACATCCCCACCTGTCCCTATATTTTCCCTACCACCTACCTATACTAGGGGCAATTTCTAATGGCCAATTTACCTATCAACCTGCAAGTCTTTGGCATGTGGGAGGAAACCGGAGCACCCGGAGGAAACCCACGCAGACACAGGGAGAACTTGCAAACTCCACACAGGCAGTACCCAGAATTGAACCCGGGTCGCTGGAGCTGTGAGGCTGCGGTGCTAACCACTGCGCCACTGTGCCACCACTAATTTTCTACCTCAGCTGCACATTACTGCACTATTCCCATATTTCTTGATTCTCTTTGTATCCAAACATCTGACAATCCCTGACTTCAACATACTCAAAGACTGTGCTCTCTGGGATAAAGAATTCCAAAGATTCACAACCCTTTGATTGACAACATTTTTCCTCATCTCAGTCGTAAATGGATAACCTCTTATTTTGAGACTGACCCCGTGTTCTACATTCCCCAGCCAGGGGAAATATTTTCTCAGTATCCATCCTGTCAAGCCCTTATGTATCTGTTAGACTACCTCTCATTCTTCGAAACTCTGAGGAATACAGGCCTAGTCTATTCAATCTCTCCTCATGGGATAATCCCCTGAACCCAAGAATCAGTCCAGTGAACATTTGTTGTTCTTCCTATAAGGCAACTATGTCCTTCCTTAGGTAAGGAGACCAAAACTGTACACCAGGGTGGTCCAACCTTTTTGGGTGGAGGGCCGCATCACGATTTTTGCTCGGCCCAGGGGGCTGGTGAGCAAATTTTGAAAGATAAAAACATTAAAAACTTAACTTACTAATAAACACAAGAAATGTGCATTTTTGTGAAGAGACATTAAATGAGAAGACTAATTTATGACTTACTTTCTCATCACTATATTGAAAACTGATTTTGTGACATACCTGGCATTATTTTTGCTTGCACAAGTCGTCAATCTCTTGATGTAATGATGCAGAGTATTCTGGACAGATGTTCATTTTTCAGGAGAGACCTTAATCTCTCTTTTCCCCTCTCTTCGCTGTGTGTGTGTGTGTTGTTCTCTCTTCCCCCTCCCCTCCCCTCTGGGACTACTGGACACAGATTGAAAGTTTTGTGCAAAAGATGCAGGGGAAATATGAGGAAGCACTTTTTTTACACAGCAGGTGGTAATGACCTGGAACTCGCTGCCCATAGGGGTGGTGGAAGTGGAGACTTCAGGAGGAAGTTGGATGGCCACCTGAGAGAAATAGATTTGCAGGGTTACGGGGATTGAGCCAAAGAATGGGGCTGACTGCATAGCTCCATGGAGACCGGCATGGGCTCAATGGACAGAATGGCCTCCTTCTGTGCTGCAAATAAATGACTCGGACTCTCTCTCCACTCCACCCCTCTCTGTCTCCCTCTCTCTCCCTCTGGATGTAATGATGCAGAGTCATAAGTTTAAAAGCTGGTCTGACAAAGGGAAATTTCTCATCTGCAGTCACGGACCCCTGGTAAGGATGAGGAAGGGCCCTGGGGGCAGTTTACATCCATAGGCCAGGTGGAAACTTTTGCCTGGCTAGATCCTGGCCCGAGGGCTGAATGTCGAACAACCACAACCATGCTGAACACAGTACTCCAGGTGTGTCCTCCCCAAGGCAATAATTGCACAAAGACTTCATCAGTCTTATACTCCAATCCCTTTGTAATAAAGGCTCACATATTATTTGCTTTCCTAATTGCTTGCTGCACTTGTATGTTAACTTCCTGTGATTCCAGTACATAGAGACCCACACTGCTTTGAATACTAACATTTCCCAGTCTTTCACCATTGAAAAAAAAAACAGCTTTTCTGACAAAAGTGGATAACTTCACATTTCTGTGCATTATATTCCATCTGTCACATTCTTTCCCAGTCACTTGTCTAAATCCTTTGCAGCTTCTTTTTTTTTAGAACATTACAGTACAGGCCCTTCGGCCCTCGATGTTGCGCCGACCTGTGAAACCATCTGACCTACACTATTCCATTTTCATCCATATGTCTATCCAATGACCACTTAAATGCCCTTAAAGTTGGCGAGTCCACTACTGTTGCAGGCAGGGCGTTCCACGCCCCTACTACTCTCTGCGTAAAGAAACTACCTCTGACATCTGTCCTATATCTTTCACCCCTCAACTTAAAGCTATGTCCCCTCGTGTTTGCCATCATCATCCGGGGAAATAGACTCTCACTATCCACCCTATCTAACCCTCTGATTATCTTATATGTCTCTATTAAGTCACCTCTCCTCCTCCTTCTCTCCTCACAGTTTACTTTCCCACCTAACTTTTTATCACCAGTAAACTTGGATATGTTCCTCAGTCTCCTCATCTAAGTCATGAATAGAAATTATAAATAGCTTAGGCCCAAGGAGTGTTGCTTGTGGTTTCCTGCCAGTTCCAGCCTGCTAACCCTGAAAATGTCCTGTTTATTCCTATTCTCTGTCCATTAAGCAATCCTCAGTTCATGCTAATACATTAACCCAATGCCAGGAGTCCTACTTTTAAATAATCTCGTTATGACATTTTATTGAGTGTTTTCCTCATCCGATCCCTTTCCCCAATAACCCCCTTCAATATAACTGTATCTCAGCCGACCTGGTCTCTGTCCGCCCCTCACTCTATATATAGCTCTCTCTCTTTATCTGTTCTTCTCTCGGTTTCTCTCTCTATCTGTTCTTCTCTCGGTTTCTCTCTCTATCTGTTCTTCTCTCTCTCTCTTTATCTATCTGTTCTTCTCTCTTTCTCTCTCTCTCTATCTGTTCTTCTCTCTCTCTCTCTCTCTCTCTCTATCTATCTGTTCTTCTCTCTCTCTCTATCTATCTGTTCTTCTCTCTCTATCCCGGTCTCTGTGCCCGCAGTGTCTCTCTCTCTCCCCAACGTTAGAGCCGATGAAGAACGGGGCCGCGGAACCGGCTGCGGCCGCTCCCAGCAAACTGTCCCCCCGGAAGAAGCCGAAATCGGTAATGTATTACCGCGGGGGTGGGGGGAAGGTGAGGCCCGGGACCGAGACCGAGCGGGTTGGGGCCGGCCAGCTTGGCAGAACAAGCCGCATTTACCGGTACAAAGAGGCAGAATGAGAGAGGGACAGAAAGATATTGGTCAAAGGCAGGTAAATGGAGTTCAGGTACAGATTAGCCATGATCTAATTGAATGGTGGAACAGGCTGAGGGGCTGAATGGCCTTTTCCTGTTCCTATACTCCTGTGACAGACAAGGATAGTGGGTGAATACTCTGGTGGGTGATTGCAGAGGTGGGGGAGGGTCTCCCACCCATCCATGGTACTGACTGGGTCTAAAGGCCTGCTCAAGTTACAAAACAAAACCCGACCAGAGCCCGACCTGACCACCACAATATTCCCTTTACTTACTTTCCGACTCCCAGTCTTCAGGAAGCTGCAGCATGAGCGTGATGACGCCATAGAGACGCTCACACGGTCACTGCGCAGACTCAGAGTTTCCCTGCTTGACATCCCAGACTCACAGTTCAGGTAAGTCTTTAACTTTTAACACTTACCTGCAATTCTTGCAGTGTGTGTCTGGCCCAACCCAGACCCGGCCTCGGCCTGAACCCAAAGGCCGGACCCGGAAAAGCGGCCCGACACATGTCGTCAAGTCCCGTCGGGTCCGGGTTGGGTAGCTGGCTTTTAACTGAGTTGGTCTACAGAAAGGCAGCATGGACTCAATGGGCCGAATGGTTTCCTTCTGTGCCAAATGACTCTGATTTTATGACTGTTGGTGGAAGAGCCTCAAAACACCAGAAAAACAGGATAGAGAGAGAGAAAGAAATAGAGGGAAAGAAGGTGAGATCTGGGAAGAGATGAGGCATTTAGAGAATGAGAAACAGAAAATAAGAGATCGAAAGGCACAGGCAAGTAGAGAGAGGATGAGATATAAAGGGGGAGAGTTTAGAAAAGCGAATGAGGTGCAACGAGTGAAAGAAGGCTTGAGTAAAAAAGAGAGAAAGCAGTAGATCGTGACACAACAGACAAAATGAAAATGTGGAGAATAGAGAGATCAACAATGATGTTGAGAATGAGAGACAGAGATATTTGTGAATGGTTTACAGGGGTGATAGGCAGAAATGTAGAGGATCGTGTGGATAATGGTATGTTTCTTTTCAGAGACAGGTTTACAAATAATGTCAGATGGTGATTGTTTTACCATTGCCTCTATTTTCCCCATAGCCAAGTCCACAATATGCTACAACCATCGCAGTCTCATCCCGGGCGCTGTTCAACATGGAGGAAGAGACAAAGATCTTCCAGAAGGATGGTGTGGAAGCTTATGTCAAATACCAAGTTGAACATGAGAATGAGCCTTTTGCACCAGGTGCCGCCTTCCCCTTTGTCCAGGTAGGAGCCAAGAGCAGAACCATCAGCAGCCCTTGGCCCTCAGCACAACAGCTGCACAGGACATGCTTTAACGCATGAACAGTGGGTACTTGTTCAAAACGGGTGTGTATGTGTGTCAGGAGTGCGTGTCTAGTGATCACCCAGTATACAGTATGTGCATGTGTGATATAAGTGTTTGTGGTGTACATGAGTATGAATGTGCGAGTGTGTGTGTGCATTTACTTGACTATGTTATGTGCCTTTGAATGTCTGACTGTGAGCTGGATTTTGCCAAATGAGCAGAAGTCCCACCTCTGGGGTGAGTGCAGGGGGTCACTGTGGCGTAGTGGTATTGTCACTGGACTAGTAATCCAGAGACCAAGGCTAATGATCTGGTGACATGGGTTCAAATCCCACCACAGCAACTGGTGAAATTTAAATTCAATTCATTAATAAAACTCTGGAATTGAAAGCAAATCTCAGTAATGGTGCCATGAAACTATCATCGATTGTCGAAAAAAAAACCCGTCTGGTTCACTAATGTCCTTTAGGGAAGGAAATCTGCTGTCCTTACCTGGTCTGGCCTACATGTGACTCCAGACCCACAGCAATGTGTTTGACTCTTAACTGCCCTCTGAAGTGGCTGAGCAAGCTACTCAGGTGTCAAGGGCAATTAAGGATGGGCAATAAATGCCAGTGACTCCCACAACCCATGAAAGAATTTTTTAAAAAAGGTTGTGCAGGTGACGTGATTCCCTTGGGGATCTTCCCATCTGCAGCCAATTAACGTCTGGCAGGTAGGAGAGCAAGCTAATAAAAGGTGGCAAGAAGCAGCTAGTGCTGCAGTTCGATGGGAGGTGTCATTTTAAAGGGCTGTTGCCAGTCTGCAGCCTTCTTTCAGGCTGTATACATGGAAGGCATTGGAAGGTGTACAGAACAAAGGAACCTGTAGAGGAATGTCTGGATTCAGATGAAAGATCAGTGATATCTCCCTGGAGATGCTCATGTGGACGTGAAGGGAATGGAGCGAGGTTCTGTTCCCACTGGAAGTGAGGAAGAGGCCAGCAAGAAGATGTGGCTGAGGAAGTCAGCACCAACATGGGTGCCATGCAGGCAGCAATTCAATGACCTTGTACAGTCTGGCAAGGCTAGTGACCTTCATAATTGCAAGTTCAGAGCCCTACATGTCATAAATGGCGCAAATGAGATATGAGGCAAGGTGATCGACCCATGCCTCAGGCCTGACCAGGAACCAGCATCCACAGTGAGATGCAGACTTGCTTCACACTGGAGGCCCATGGTCAGTCAGAGTTGATCGCTGCATTGACAAGATTGAATGGCCACTTGCATCAGATCTCTCAGTGGCACGATGCTGACAAGCACAGCTGAGCAATGTGACAAGAGTGATACTGTGTATGTATGTGGTTGCAGGAGAAGTGTACTCACAATGCCAGGGAGCAAAGAATGGGAGGTGGTATGCCATTCATAGCTGTAGTGATTCTACGACCATACGAATTAGCAGTAGGCCATTCGGCCCCTTGAGCTTGCTCCACCATTCAATAAGATTATGGCTGATCTGTTCGTGTTTCGAATTCCACACTCCCATCTACCCCGGATAACCTTTGATTCGCTTGCTAACAAGAATCTATCTACCTTCGCCTTAAAAATATTCAATGACCCCATCTCCACCACCTTTCGAGAGTTCCAAAGTCGCACAACCCTCAGAGAAAATAATTCTCCTCAACTCTGTCCTAAAAGGACGAACCCTAATTTTAAAACTGTGCTCCCTTGTTCTAGACTCTAATGGAGGAGGAGGCAATGGAAATGGGATGGGTTGCAGCAAGGACAAGGGCAGCAAATGCATGGGAACACCACCATCTGCAAGTTCCCCTCCAAGTCACACACCATCCTGACTTGGAACTATATCGCCGTTCCTTCACTGTCGCTGGGTCAAAATCCTGGAACTCCCTTCCTAACAGCACAGTGGGTGTACCTACCTCACATGGACTGCAGCTCACCACCACCTTCTCGAGGGCAATTAGGGATGGGCAATAAATGCTGGCCTGGCCAGCGATGCCCACATCCCATGAATGAATGAAAAAAGGACAGATTTTTAATTAGTAATGTGTTGAAGGGTTATGGAGAACGGGCAGGAAAGTGGAGTTGAGGCTGAGATGAGATCAGCCATGATTGTATTGAATGTTGGGGCAGGCTCGAGGGGCTGAATTGCCTACTCCTGCTCCTAGTTCTTATGTTATGGTGTCAAGTTTTTTGAACGTTGTTGGAGCTGCACCCATGCAGGCAAGTGGAGAGTATTCCATCACATTCCTGACTTGTGCCTTGTAGATAGTGGACAAACTTTGGGAAATCAGGAGGTTAGTTGTTCAAGTTTTTGAGGATGTTACTAGCAGAGTGGATAAGGGGGAACCAATGGATGAAGATGGTTAGTCCTCGGGCACTACCCTGAGGAACTCCTGCAGCAGTGCCCTGGACCTGAGATTATTGGCCTCAGCAACCAAAATCATCTTCCTTTGTGCTAGGTATGACTCCAACCAATGGAGTGTTTTCTCTTTGATTCCCATTGACTTCAAGTTGGCTATGGCTCTTTAATACCACAGTCGGTCAAATGCTGCCTTGATATCAAGGGCAATCACTCTCACCTCCCCTCTGGAGTTCAGCTCTTTTGCCCATGTTTGGACCAAGGCTGTAATGAGGGTCTGGAGCCTAGTGGCCCTGGCAGAACCCAAACTGAGCATCAGTGAGCAGTTTGTTGCTTTTTAGTGGCACTTGATAGCACTGTCGACAACACCTTTCATCAGTTTGCTGATGATCGAAAATAGATTGATGGGGCAGTAATGGGCTGGATTGGGTTTGTCCTGCTTTTTGCTGATAAGAACTACCTGGGCAATTTTCCACATTATCTGGTAAATGCCAGTGTTGTAGCTGTACTGGCACAGCTTGGCTTGGAGTGCTGCTACTGTAGCAATGTCCTGGGGCTGAGATGACTGGCCTCCAACAACCACAACCATCTTCCTTTATGCTAGGTATGACTCCAACCAGTAGTGAGTTTCCCTCCGATTCCCATTCACATCTCTGTTGAGCTCCAATTGATCCCCAGCATCCACAGCCTTTTGGGGAGAGAGCTCCAGATTCCCAGTACCCTTTGAATGGAGAAGTGCAGACAGCCTAGCTCTAATTTTAATGTTGTGTTGCCTTGTTCTGCACTTGTCTGCTAGAGGAACCCTTTGAAATAGTTCGCAGATGAATCGCCCCTTAATCATTTAAATTGAAGGGAATACAAGCAGTCTATGCACCCTGACCTCACAATTTAACTCTCTAAGCCCCAGTATGATTCAGGTGAATTTGCACTGCACTCGATGAGGTGCGGTGCCCAGAAATGGGCATAGTTGCTCCAGATCTTGTCTGACTAGAACTTTATGCAAATGTAACATAACTTTCACCCTTTGTATTACAGCCCTCAAGAGAAAAAGGCTATTAACCTTTTTATAGAGTCAAAGAGAGATACATCACCGAAACAGGCCCTTTGGCCCAACGAGTCCGCGCCGACCATCAACCACCCATTTATACTAATCCTACATTAATCCCATTTTCCCTCTCACATCCCCACCTTCCCTCAATTCTCCTACCACCTACCTACGCTAGGGGTAATCTTTACAATGGCCAATTTACCTATCAACCCGCAAGTCTTTGGTATGTGGGAGGAAACCGGAGCACCCGGAGGAAACCCACGCGGTCACAGGGAGAACTTGAAAACTCCAAACAGGCAGTACCCGGAAGCGAACCCTGGTCGCTGGAGCTGTGAGGCTGCAGTGCTAGCAACTGCGTTGCCTTGTTTGTTTTTTTTTTGCACCTGTCCATTAGCTTTTATTGATTTGTGTACACAAACACCCAAATCCCTCTGCTCATCCACAGTTCCTAGTCTCTCAATATTCATAAAATATTTCAATGTGTCTTTCTCAAATCCAAAGTTGATGAATCACCCTTCTCCACACTGAATTACATCTGCCACAGTTTTACTCACTCACTTAATTTGTCAATGCTCCTTTGTAACTTCCTGTTCCCATCTACAACATTTCTTCAGTCTCCTAACTTAATGTCATCTGCAAACTTGAATATACAACACTCCATTTCTTCATTCAGTCTTTGATGCCTATGGAGAAAAACTGAGGCTCCTTGACAGGTCTCTGAGGGACACTACTTACAACATCACACCAACCAACATTCCCTTTATTCCTCCTCTCTGTCTCCTATCTCAGAACTAATTATCAACCCTTATCACAAGGTAACTTCCAATACCATGCAATCTCATTTTTGCTCACAATCTCTTGTGCAGAAACTTATTGAATATCTCCTTGAAGTCCATACAGACAACATCCACAGACACTGTTCTATCCACCATATTTGTGACTTCTTCAAAACTTCAACTAAATTAGGTAGATATGACCGCAGCTTCACAAACTCATGCTGATACTTGTCCAGGGGCTGTCACTCATCCCTGACATTAGATTCCAGTAACCTCCCCACAACTGATGTTAAATGGACAGGTCTGTAGACTCCTGATTTCACCCTCCCTCCTTTTTTAAACAATAAATTAAATAATAGAGTGACAATATAGTGAGGGGGATTGACACTGTTCTCTGCAGCAAAGAGCGAGAGTCCAGATGGCTGTGTTACCTGCATGGTGCCAGGGTTCAGGACATCTGCACAGGGCTGGAGAGAACTTAGAGTGGGAGGGGGAGGATCCAGTTGTCATGCTCCATGTAGGTACCAATGACATAGGCAGGACAAGGAAAGGGGTTCTGCATAGTCAGTATGAGGAACTAGGCACCAAATTAAGAAGCAGAACCTCAAAGGTAATAATCTCTGGATTATTACCTGAGTCATGTGCAAATTGGAGTAGGGCAAATAAGACTAGAGAAATGAATGCATGGCTCAAAGGGGGCGGCACAGTGGCGCAGTGGTTAGCACCGCAGCCTCACAGCTCCAGGGACCTGTGTTCAATTCTGGGTACTGCCTGTGCGGAGTTTGTCAGTTCTCCCTGTGACCGCGTGGGTTTTCGCCGGGTACTCCGGTTTCCTCCCACAGCCAAAGACTTGCAGGTGATAGGTAAATTGGCCGTTGTAAATTGCCCCTAGTGTAGGTACGTGGTAGGGAATATGGGATTACTGTAGGGTTAGTATAAATGGGTGGTTGTTGGTCGGCACAGACTCGGTGGGCCGAAGGGCCTGTTTCAGTGCTGTATCTCTAAATAAATAAAAGACTGATGTGGTAGAAGTGGGTTCTGGTTCGTGGGGCACTGGCACCAGTACTGGGGAAAGTGGGGGCTGTACTGTTGAGATGGTCTACGCCTGAACCGTGCTGTGACCAGTGTTCTAGCGAGCTGTATAACTGGTGAAGTAGAGAGAGTTTTGAACTAACTAGTGGGGGCAAGGGATCAAATTTGGGAAGTTGTGGTAAATCAAAGAGTAGAGACAAGGCAAGAGAGAAAGGTATTAATATGGGAAATGATAAACAGACTGTGACAGGAAGGGACAATGAGTATAAATCTAAGAGTAAATCAGCAGACAAGGCTAGAAGCTACAAAAATAATAAAAGGACAAAACTAAAGGCACTGTATCTGAATGCACGTAGCATTTGAAACAAAACAGATGAACTGAAAGTGCAAATAGAAATGAATAAGTACAATCTGATAACCATTACAGAGACATGACTGCAGGATGATATAGTTTGGGACCTGAATATTGAAGGGTACATGACATTTAGGAAGGGCAGGAAGCTAGGAAAAGGTGGAGGGGTGGCTCTGTTAATTAATAATGGTAATAGCGCAATAGAGAGACATGAACAAAGTTCAGGAAATTAAGATGTATAAGCGGTTTGGGTAGAGATGAGAAATTATAAAGACAATTATACAGCTCCCCTAAAAATAACCACATGGTAGGACAGGGTATTAAGGAAGAAATAATGGGAGATTGTTAGAAAGGTATGGCAATAATCATGGGGGATTTTAATCAACATACAGACTGGAAAAATCAGATGGGCTAAGGTAGCCTAGATGAGGAGTTCATAGCATGTTTTCGGGATAGTTTCTTAGAACAGCATATTCTGGAGCCAACCAGAAAGCAAGCTACTAGACCTGGTATTGTGCAACGAGATAGGATTAATTCATGACTTCATAGTAAAGGTGCTCCTAGGCAGCAGTGACCATAATATGACTGAATTTTACATTCAGTTTGAGGGAGAGAAGAGTAGGTGTACGACTAGTATTTTAAACTTAAATAAGTTATGAAGGTATGAAAGCAGAGCTAGCAAAAGTGAACTGACAAAGTAGGTTAAGGGATAAGTCAGTAGAGATGCAGTGGCAGACATTTAAGGGGATATTTCAGAATACACAGAATAGATACATTCCAACGAGAGAAAAAATTCAAGCCACCATTCGTGGTTCACCAAAAATGTTAACGATAGTATCAAACGTAAAGAAAAAGCATATAATTGCACCAAGATGGGTGGCAGGTCAGAAGATTGCTGCTTTTTATATTCTGTCAATCTTCTGACCTGCCACCCATCTTTGCACAATTATATGCTTTATTTTCCTCCTTATTAATCTGTTAGTTGTTCTTTGCTGCTTTTTATATTCTGCCCAAACAACGACTAACAGATTAATAAAGAGGGAAATTTAGGGTATGAGAGAAAGCTGGCTAGAAATATAAAAACAGATAGTAAGAGTTTCTATAGCTATTTAAAAAAAAAAAAGAGTTAACAAAGTGAGCATTGGTCCTATAGAAAGTGAGTCTGGGGAATTAATAAGGAAAAATAAGGAGATGGCAGCTGAATTGAACAGGTATTTTGCATGGGTCTTATCCATAGAGGATACAAGTAGCATCCCAGAAATATCTGTAAATCAGGAAATGCAAGGGAGAGAGCAACTCAAGAAAATTACAATCACCAGGGAAAAAATACTGAGAACATTGTTGGAGTTGCGAGCTGACAAGTCCCCAGGTCCTGATGGACTTCATCCTAGGGTCTTAAAAGAAGTGGCGAGTGAGATAGTGGATGTATTGGTTTCAATTTTCCAAAATACCCTAGATTCGGGGAAGATTCCATTAGATTGAAAATAGCCAATGTAACCCCTTTATTCAAAAAGCAAGGGATACAGAAAGCAGAAAACTACAGGCCAGTTAGCTTAACATCTGTCACAGGGAAAATGTTAGAAGCTATTATTAAAGACGTGATAGCAGGGCACAGAAAAATTGAACGTAATCAGGCAGTGTCAACATGGTTTTGTGAAAGGGAAATCATGTTTAACCTATTTATTGGAGTTCTTTGAAGAAGTAACAGGTGCTGTGAATAAAGGGGCACTGGTGGATGTACTGAACTTAGATTTCCAGAAGGCATTTGATAAGGTGCCACATCAAAGGTTATTGCGGAAAATAAAAGCTCATGGTGTAGGGGGTAACATTTTGGCATGGATAGATTGGCTAGCTAACAGGAAACAGAGAATAGGCATAAATGGGTCGTTTTCTGGTTGGCAAGATGTAACGAGTGGTGTGCCACAGTGATTTGTGCTGGGGCCTCAACATTTTACGAATATGCGAACATACAAATTAGGAACAGGAGTAGGCCACTTGGCCCCTCGAGCCTGTTCCGCCATTCAACAAGTTCATGGCTAAACTGATTTCCCCACATAACCACCTACCCCCGATAGCCTTTCACCCCCTTATTGAGAATCTATCTAGCTCTGCCTTAAACATATTCAAAGACTCTGCTTCCACTGCCTTTTAAGGAAGAGAGTTCCAAAGATGCATGACCCTCTGAGAGAAAAAGATTTCTCCTCATCTCTGTCTTAAACGCTTATTTTTAAACAGTGACCCCTAGTTCTAGATTCTCCCACAAGGGGAAACGTCCTTTCCACGTCCACCCTGTCAAGACCCCTCAGGATCTTATATGTTTCAATCAAGTCACCTTACTCTTCCAAATTCCAGCAGATACAAGCCTAGCCTGTCCAATCTTTCCTCGTAAGATATCCTGCCCATTCCAGGTATCAGTCCAGTTTTTTTTTTAGAGATACAGCACTGAAACAGGCCCTTCGGCCCACCGAGTCTGTGCTGACCAACAACCACCCATTTATACTAACCCTACAGTAGTCCTATATTCCCTATCACCTACCTATACTAGGGGTAATTTATAATGGCCAATTAACCTATCAACCTGCAAGTCTTTGGCATGTGGGAGGAAACCGGAGCACCCGGAGGAAACCCACGCAGACACAGGGAGAACTTGCAAACTCCACACAGGCAGTACCCAGAATTGAACCCGGGTCGCAGGAGCTGTGAAGCTGCGGTGCTAACCACTGCGCCACTGTGCCGCCCCTTCTTTGCTTCCAACGCATTTACATCCTTCCTTAAATAAGGAGACCAATACTGTACACAGTACTGCAGGTGTGACCTCACCCATGCCTTATATCACTGAAACATAACTTCTCTACTTTTGTATTCAATTCAAAATAGGTCGGAAAGTAAGTTGTGAAGAGGACATAGGAGACTAGAAAGGAATATAGATAGGTTAAGTGAGTGGGCAAAGATCTGGCAAATGGAATATAATATGGGAATATGTGAAATTGTCCATTTTGGCAGGAAGAATATAAAAGAAGCATACTATCTAAATGGTGAGAGATTGCAGAGCTCTGAGATGCAGAGGGATCTGGGTGTCTTCATGCATGAATCGCAAAGGTTAGTATGCATGTTCAGCAAGTAATTAGGAAAGCAAATAGAATGTTGTCGATTGTTGCGAGGGGATTGAATACAAAAGTAAGGAGGTTATGCTTCAGTTATACGGGGCATTAGTAATCCACATCTGGAGTACTGTGTACAGTATTGGTCTCCTTATTTAAGGATGTAAATGCATTGGAATCAGTTCAGAGAAGGTTTACTAGACTAATACCTGGAATAGACGGGTTGTCTTCTGAGGAAAGGTTGGACAGGCTAGGCTTGTATCTGTTGGAGTTTAGAAGAGTAAGAGACAACGTGATTCAAACATATCAGATCCTGAGGGGTCTTGACAGGGTGGATGTGGAAAGGATGTTTCCTGTGTGGGGGAATCTAGAACTAGGGGGTCACTGTTTTAAAAATAAGGGCTCGCCCATTTGAGACAGATGAGGAGAATTTTTTTCTCTGAGGGTTGTAATTCTTTGGAATTCTCTCTTCCTCAAAAGGCAGTGGATGCAGAGTCTTTGAATATTTTTAAGGCAGTTGATAAACAAAGGGGTGAAAGTTTATTGGGGGTAGATGGAATGTGGAGTTCAGGTTACTATCAGATCAGGCATGATCTTGTTGAATGGCAGAGCAGGCTCGAGGGGCCGAGTGGCCTACTCCTGCTCCTAATTCGTATGTTTGTATTTTCAATGTTCCAATCCAAAGGCACAATTCCAAAATCCAGAGAGCTTTGGAAAATTATGACTAATGTACCTATCATGTCCTCATCTGTTTCATTTAATAATATGGGATGAAAACCATCACGTCTTGGAGATCTGTCTATCTTAAGTCCAATTACTTCTCCATTATCATTTTTCCCATATTAAATCCAATAGGTTCCTCCCGTTGATTTATTTTTAGGTTCCCATGTATCGCTGGTAATCAGTCACAAAGTATGTAAAAGATCATGCAGCAATAATTTTCCCTGGATCCTGGCAACCATTTCTCCTTCAAACCACACCACTAGACAAGTCATCTCATTGCTATTTGTGGGATCTTGCTGTGTGTGTATTTTCTGCTATATATACCTACATAACAGCAGTGATTGCACCACACAGTAATGAATTGACTGTGAAGCACTTTGGGATCTTACGAGGATCTGATGAGGAACTTTATAAATTCAAATTTTCTCTCCAGAAAGTGTAAGTTCTATCCTTTCTTGATTGGCTGTTGTCCATGTCATTCTATGTAACTTCAAGTGAAAGGTTAAAGATCCATTCTTTGAAGATGCTGTAGATCATGCCATGACGACCTGTTTGTTAACCCTGCTTCCCTCGCCCCCAAATTCCAGTGGTGAAGCCTTTGAGGTTTTTTTTTTCTTTCATGGGATGTGGGCGTCGCTGGCAAGGCCAGCATTTGTTGCCCATTCCTAATTGCCCGTAACAATTGAATGGTGTGCTAGGCCATTTCAGAGGCCAGTTAAGAATCAACCACAGTGCTGTGGGTCTGGAGTCACATCTAGGCTAGACCAAGTAAGGATGGCAGATTTCCTTCCCTGGAGGACATTGGTGAACCAGAAGGACTTTTATGACAACTTATGATAGTTTCACAGCACCATTACTGAGACTAATTTCCAATTCCAGATTTTTCTATTAATTAATTGAATTTAAATTCCACCAGCTGCCATAATGGGATTTGAACCCATACCCCCAGGGCATTAGCCTGGGCATTTGGATTACTAGTTCAGTGACATTACTACTACACCAACGTCTCCCGGCAAACTTCAAACTAGGATCCTTGTTCTAAGTAATGAAAGACAAGGCTGTTTAGATTTATCATGTTCCACAACTAATTTTTTTTTAGTTGTTTGGTAGTACAGAACTTGAGTGTTGCTGAAAATAGAGACTCATCAGGACAATCCACAAGAATACCAATGTAAGGGAAAACAACAACTAACAGTTAACTGCCAAGCTTTGTTTTAAACTTAAACCAGACAGCTTGACTCTGATTGATCAAGGCATTGCCCTGAGGAATGAACCAGCAAATGGCAGTCACTTATTTTGTTTAACTGAAACAGGCACAATGTTTGTACATATTCTTTCTGCCTGCAAAGAGCAGAGCCCTGTGTATTAGTATATGTAGCTTCCAGTACATGCAAATGTGCCACACTGAGCCCTACTGACAATCTTAAATTGGTTGGCAGTGTAATTCTTAGCACACTGAGGATTATTTAACAAATGTTGTCCAATTGCGGAATTGGTGACAGCCATTCGCTGGTTCATTCCTCAGGTCAATGTCTTGATCAGTCATGTCAAGCTGCCTGGTTTAAATTTCAAACAAAGCTTGGCAGTTATCTGTCAGTCACCGTTAACTCATGCATTCTCCATGGCAATGCCTCTACCAATCAGAGTTCACTTGCCAACCAATCAGCACTCTCTTCTCATATGGTATGAAGTTGTTGTTTTCCCTTACATTGGTATTCTTGCGGATTGTCCTGATGAGTGTAAGATGAAAAGCTTTGACAACATTTCTCTATTTTCAAGAATTTTTTTTTGTTCTTTCATGGGATGCGGGCGTCGCTGGCAAGGCCAATATTTATTGTCCATACCAAATTCCTCTTGACATCTGGGTGGCTTGATGGTCTGGAGTCGCATGTGAGCCAGACCAAGTAAGGACAGCGGATTTCCTTCCCTAAAGGACATTAGTGAACCAGATGGATTTTTATGGCAGTCGATGATAGTTTCATGGCACCATTACTGAGACTAGCTTTCAATTCAAGATTTGTTTTTATTAATTAACTGAATTTAAATTCCACCAGCTGTTGTGATGGGAGTTGAACTGTTCCCAGGGCATTAGTCTGGGCCTCTAGATTACTAGTTCAGTGACATTACCACTGTGTCACCATCTCCCCTTTCAATATAATATAAATAGCTCAATTGTGTGCACTCGCTGTTTTCAGTTATGCTTCCTGTGCCAGTCATGTTTATTGAGATAGCCATGTATTTTTTTAATGTTTCACATGCAGATTCCTCTCACTCCCAAGTTAATCACCTCACCATCTCTCAGGACTAAGAATGCAAAAATTGAAGTAAGGGGAGTTTGGCCAGATGAATGCGGAGGTGGTTACAAAGCAGAGGGTTGAGGTATAAGTAACTTTCTAGGATTGGGGATGCTCCTATTTAGTGTATGGGAGAATTTCCATGTTGGTTCCAGTGTTTTCACATTCAGGTCAAGTAACTTGTTTTGGCAGCACAATAAAGGAGAAAACCATTTTCTGACCAAAACCAATCCTCCAGATTTCCCCCGTGCTTTCTGGCCTTTTCCATGATCCTCCCCCACTCCTGAATTGAGCTACAATACATATATGATAATGAGGGGCTTACAGCTTAAAGTTACCTGCTTTTACACTGAGCTTGGGGTAACAGACTGAGAGTTATAAAAGGTGCAGGTGACAGCAGTGGAGTGAGTCTGAAAAGTACAGAAACTTTGTGTGATGATTCCTGCAATAACTTTTAGCAGGAATTTTTGGTCATTTTCCCACACAAACCTGGAATTCAACTTACTGATCCTGATAGTGAGATTTTCACAGAGGATTTTCACCAACTACCACTACCGCACCCCCCCTACTCACCCACCCACCCACCACTGACACTGAGGGCTTATCGGGGGCAGTTGTGGTCTTTCCCTGTGGGCATTTGCTTGTCTGTTATCATAATGGAGGAGGAGCACAGGATGGAGCAGAGAATCAGGCAGTGTTTAAACAGGAGGGTCACCCCCCCCGCTCCTCCCTCCTCCCCAACCACCACCACCCCAGGGTGATACAATTTCCCCCTCTCAGCAGTAGTATGTACAGGCAGCACAGGGTCAATCAGAGTCTGAACAAGGAGCGCTTCCAATTGCTCAATTTAGTGACTGTGACAACTGGCGGAGCAATGTACGTCTAGAACTCTGTTCCTGTGGTCTCAATCACAGGCAAGGCTATCTCTGAACATTTCCTTATATCCATCGTCACCCCCATCCCCCTACTGTCTTCAAACTCCACTTCCTTATGTATCTGGAAGAAACTTTGCCAGATCATTGTGAGTACCGCATGCTGGGCTGGATTTTACCACCCCCCCCCCACCCCCGACATCGGGGGTCATGGTGGTGGGGCTGGAAAATGCATCGGGGAGAGGCCCGCCATGGGCCTCGATGTCAGGAAGGCCCCACCCCATATTACTGCTGGCGGCAAGACCTCATGGCAGCCCACAGCCGCTCGGCGACGGGAGCAGGATTTAAATGTTCAAATTAGTGAATTAATTACCTACCTGCTCCCTTCGGCTCTCCCGCTGCCATATTCCAGCCAGTTGCTGGGACTCCTACGCTTTTGGATCTCCATTCGGAGATCCGAGGTGGCACACTGGTTGGGAGGGGGGAGCAGGTAAGTATTCAGGTCGGGTGGGGAGGGGAGGGGCAGGGCGGGGAAAACAGTTGTTGTTGGTGGAGAGGATGATGGGAAGAGGTGGAAGGTAATAAACTTGGGGGTAAAGTTGGGATCACAAGGTAAGTTTTCTTTGGCGGGGGGGAAGGGCAATAAATAAACTGTTTTGTCATTTTGGGGGTGGGAGAGGGGTTTTGATCTTTTATTACATTTTTTAATTTTACTCTAACATGCATTTCACTTTAAAAAATTGGAATTACTTATAAGGGCTTTCAAAATGGCGCTGGACGCCATTACCGGGGACGGAGCACCCGCCCCCTCCACGTCATTGGTGGATGGGGGGAGGGTAGTCCATCCAGTCCATTTAAATGAGCCGCCATGCTAAATATTGCAGCTGCTCTGCAGTGCACATCTTGCATGCGTGCCCTGTCGTTTTTGATGCACGCCAGCGGTGAGTGGAAACATTCAGCCTGGAGGGTTGCCTCCCTGGTGCCAGTGTAAAGGTCATCAATTGGAATAATGTCAGAGTAAAGGGAAAGTAGGGGGAGAAATTTCTGAAATGTGTTCAGGAGAACTTCCATGACAAGTGTGTACTCGGTCTAACTAGGAAGGAGAGTAATTAAAAACAAAGCATTGGAAATACTCGGCAAGTTGGCAGCATCTGTGGAGAGAGAAACAGAGTTGATGTTTCAGCTCCGTGACCTTTCATCAGAATTGGCAAAGCTTAGAAATGTAATAGGTTTTGGGCAAGTGAAAACAGGGAGGGGGATGAAGAACAAAAAGGAAGGTATGTGATGGGGCAGAGGGCAGGAGAGATTAAATGACAAAGATGTCACGGAACAAAGGCAAAGGGAGTTATATAGTTGTATTAAAAGACAAAACATTAGTCCAGAGAGAATGTGAATGGCAGAATAGTGAACCGCCCTGTCCAAAAGCAAAAACCTGAAAAACAAATTTAAGGCAGGCACATGGGTAAAAAATAAAATAAAATGAGAAAAGGCCGTCCCGCTCTGAAATTGTTGAACTTAAAGTTGAGTGCAGAAGGCTTTAGAGTGCCTAATCGGAAGATCAGGAGCTGTTCCTCAAGCTTGTGTTGAGGTTCATTAGAACGCTGCAGCAGACCAAGGACAGAAATATGGGCATGAGAGCAGGTTGGGGAATTAAAATGGCAAGCAACCGGAAGCTCGAGGTTATACTTGCGGACTGATTAGAGGCGTTCGCAAAGTGGTCACCTAATCTGCGTTTGGTCTCCCCAAAGTGGAGGAGACTGCATTGTGAGCAGCAAATACAGTGTGCTAAATTGGGAGAAGTACAAGTAAATCGCTGCTTCATCTGGAAGGAGTGTTTGGGACCTTGGATGGTGCGGAGTGAGGAGGTAAACGGGCAGGTATCACACCTCTTGCAATTGCATGGAGGAAGGAGAGTATTCCAAGTCAGGAGTGCGATTGAATACTCTCCACTTGCCTGGATGAGTGCAGCTTCAACAACACTCAAGCAGCTCGACACCATCCAGGAATAAGCAGCCCATTTGATTGGCACCCCATCCACCACTTTAAACATTCACTCCCTCTACCACCAATCACAGTGGCAGTCGTGTGTACGATAAACAAGATGCACTGCCACAACTTGCCAAGCCTCCTTCAACAGCACCTTTTAAACTCATGACCTCTACCACATAGAAGGACAAGGGCAGCATTCACATGGCAACACAGCCACCTGCAAGTTCCCCTCCAAGTCACATGTCTTCCTGACTTGGAACTATATCACCGCTCCTTCACTGTCACTGGGCTAAGAACCTGGAACTCCCTAGCAGCAATGTGGATGTACCTACACGAGATGGTTCAAGAAGACAGCTCATCACTCCCTTCTCAAAGACCATTAGGGATGGGCAATAAATGCTGGCCTTGCCAGTGATGCTCACATCCCATGAAAGATTTTTTTTTAAATGTTGGATCTGTTGTTGGGGAATGACTTGGGCCAAGTGGACCAAGTGTCTGTGGGGGAGCTTAAGATCATAAGGTTTACACTAGTAACAAAGAACAATACAGCACAGGAACAGGCCATTCGGCCCACCAAGCCTGCGCCGATCTTGATGCCTGCTGAAATTAACACCGTCTGCACTTCCGGGGCCCATATCCCTCTATTCCCTTCCGATTCATATATTTGTCAAGATGTCTCTTAAACGTCGCTATCGTATCTGCTTCCACCACCTCCCCTGGCAGCAAGTTCCAGGCACTCACCACCCTCTGTGTAAAAAAACTTGCCTCGCACATCCCCTCTAAACTTTGCCCCTCACACCTTAAACCTATGTCCCCTAGTAACTGACTCTTCCACCCTGAGGAAAAAGCTTCTGACTATCCACTCTGTCCATGCCGCTCATAACTTTGTAAACCTCTATCATGTCGCCCCTCCACCTCCATCGTTCCAGTGAAAAAAATCCGAGTTTTTCCAACCTCTCCTCATAGCTAATGCCCTCCAGACCAGGCCCTGGTAAACCTCCTCTGCACCCTCTCCAAAGCCTCCACATCCTTCTGGTAGTGTGGCGACCAGAATTGCACACAATATTCTAAGTGTGGCCTAATTAAAGTTCTGTACAGCTGCAGCATGACTTGCCAATTTTTATACTCTATGCCCCGACCGATGAAGGCAAGCATGCCGTATGCCTTCTTGACTACCTTATCCACCTGCGTTGCCACTTTCAGTGACCTGTGGACCTGTACGCCCAGATCTCTCTGCCTGTCAATATTCCTAAGGGTTCTGCCAATTACTGTATACTTCCCACCTGCATTAGACCTTCCAAAATGCATTACCTCACATTTGTCCAGATTAAACTCCATCTGCCATTTCTCCGCCCAAGTCTCCAACCGATCTATATCCTGCTGTATCCTCTGACAATCCTCATCATTATCCGCAACTCCACCAACCTTTGTGTCAGAGAAGAGCAAGGAACAATCTAAAGTAGAACATCTAAATTGGAAGAGGGCTAACTTCAATGGGATGAGAAGGGATCGAGCCAGAGTAAAATGGAACCAAAGATTCATGGGAAAATTTGTAACAGAAAAATGGGTGATCATTAAGGAGGAGATGCTTCAGATGGAGGCTAGGTACATTCCAACAAGGGCGAAAGGTAAGGGAACCAATGCCAGGGCTGCTTAGATGATGAGGGAGATAGCGAATCTGATGAAAGAAAAGAGGATGTATGATGCCTTTCAAATGAATTCGTCACGTGAGAACCAGGTCAAAGACATTATGTTGAGAGGGGAAGTGACGAGGAATATAAGACTAGCAAAGAGAGACTTTGAGAATAGAATGGCAGTCAACATAAAATGGAACCCAAATATCTTCTGGCTTGTAAATAGAGAGTGGGTAGTAAGAGGTGGGTGGGGTGTATGAGGGACAAAGAAGGTGATAATATGCTTATAGGCACAGAGCAAGGCTAGAATACTTAATGAGTACTTTGTATTAGTGTTTACTAAGGAAGAGAATGCTGACAAAATTTCGATAAAAGTAGATGGGGTGAAAATTGAGAGGCAAGAGGTATTGTAAAGGCTGGCTTTGCTTAGACTGGATAAGTCACCTGCTCTGGATGGATTGCATCACAGGTTGTTAAAGGAAGTGGGAGTGGAGAAAGCGAAGCGGCTTCAGAATCACAGAATAATACAGTGCAGAAGAGGCCCTTCGGCCCATCGAGTCTGCACCGATGCATTAAAGACACCTGACCTGTCTACCTAATTCCATTTGCCAGCACTTGGCCCATAGCCTTGAATGTTATGATGTGCCAGGTGCTCATCCAGGTACTTTTTAAAGGATATGAGGCAACCTGCATCTACCACCCTCCCAGGCTGGGCATTCCAGACCGTCACCACCCTCTGGGTAAAAAAGTTCTTCCTCATATCCCCCTTAAACCTCCCGCCTATCACCTTAAACTTGTGACCCCTCGTAACTGACCCTTCAACTAAGGGGAACAGCTGCTCCCTATCCACCCTGTCCATGCCCCTCATAATCTTGTACACCTCGATCAGGTCACCCCTCAGTCTTCTCTGCTCCAGTGAAAACAACCCAAGCCTATCCAACCTCTCTTCATACCTTAAATGTTCCATCCCAGGCAACATCCTGGTGAATCGCCTCTGCACCCCCTCCAGTGCAATCACATCTTTCCTATAATGTGGTGACCAGAATTGCACACATTACTCCAGCTGTGGCCTTACCAAAGTTCTATACAACCCCAACATGACCTCCCTGCTTTTGTAATCTATGCCTCGATTGATAAAGGCAAGTGTCCCATATGCCTTTTTCACCACCCTTCTGCCTTCAGAGATCTATGGACAAACACGCCAAGGTCCCTTTGTTCCTGAGAACTTCCCAGTGTCAGGCCATTCATTAAATACTTCCAATTCACATTACTCCTTCCAAAGTGTATCACCTCACACTTTTCAGGGTTAAATTCCATCTGCCACTTTTCTGCCCATTTGACCATCCCGTCTATATCTTCCTGTAACCTAAGACACTCCACCTCACTGTTAACCACTCGGCCAATCTTTGTGGCATCGGCGAACTTACTGATCCTACCCCCACATAGTCATCTATATCGTTTATATAAATGACAAACAATAGGGGACCCAGCACAGATCCCTGAGGTACGCCACTGGACACTGGCTTCCAGTCACTAAAACAGCCGTCTGTCATCACTCTCTGTCTCCTTCAGCTCAGCCAATTTTGAATCCACCTTATCAAGTTACCCTGTATCCCATGTGCATTTGCTTTCTTGATAAGTCTCCCATGTGGGACCTTGTCAAAGGCTTTGCTGAAATCCATGTAAACTACATCAACAGCACTTCCCTCATCTACACACTTGGTCACATGCTCAAAAAATGCAATTAAATTTGTTAGGCATGATCTCCCATAATCTTCCAACAGACACTTGGAGAGGTTTGCGTTAATTAAGGAGAGCCAGCATGGATTTATTAAAGGCACATCATGCTTCACTAATCTAACTGATTTTTTTAATGGAGTAAGAGAGAAGGTTGATAAAGGGAAAGCAATGGATGTTGTCAAAATGGATTTTGAGAAAGCATTTTAGAAAGTACCAACTAAAAGGCTGGTTGTCAAAATTGAGCCTCATGGAATAGGAGGGTCAGTGTCAGCTTGGATAACAGATTGACTTAAGGAGATAAAAAAAGTGAGTTATGGTAAATGGCTGTTTTTCAAACTGGAGGATGGTAGATAGTGGTGTTCCCCAAGGGTCAGTGCTTAGAACCACTGCTTTTTTGATATATGATATCAGAACACAGCGTAAAATTTCAAAATTTGCTGATGATACCAAACTTGGAGGTGTGACAGACTGTGAGGATAATTCCAATCGACCGCAAGGCTAGCAGAATGGGCAGACAAGTGGCAGATGGAATTTAATACAGAGAAGTATGAGGTGATGCATTTTGGCAGAAGGGATGGGGAGAGGCAATATAGATTTAATGGTGCAGTTCTAAAGAGTGTGCAGGAACAGAGGGAGCTGGGGGTCATGAGCATAGATCTTTGCATGCGGCAGGACATATATTGAGAGAGTAGTTAGCAAAGCAGATGGGATCTTGGGCTTCATAAATAGAGATATTAAGTACAAAAGCAAGGAAATGTTATTAAACTCTGTTTAGGCCATAACTAGAGTACTGTGTCCAGTTCCAGACACTGCACTTTAGACAGTATGTGAAGGTCCTTGAAAGGGTGCAGAGGAGATATACCAGAATAGTTCCAAGGATAAGGGAGCTGCAAGGTTAGGTTCGAGAAGCTGGGGTTGTTCTTGAAGCAAAAGAGATTGAGGGGAGATTTGATTGATGTGTACAAGATTCTGACCGGTCTAGATAAGGTAGACAAAGAAAAGCTGTTCCCATTAGCTGATGGGAAAAGGACTAGGGGACACATATTGAAGATTTTGGGCAGGAGGTGCAGGGTGTATGTGAGGAAGAACTTTTTTATGCAGTGAGTGGTAATGACCTGGAACTTGCTGACTACGAGGGTGGTGGAAGTGCCAATGATCAATGTTTTCACAAGGAAATTGAGCACATGAGAATAAACTTACGGGGCTGTGGGGCAAGAGTGGTGGAATGGGACTGACTGGATTTCTCTCCAGTCAGCATGGACTCAATGGGCCAAATGGCCTTTTGCTGTGCCATAATGACTTTATGAGCTTGATTTCTAGACCCTGTTGGGGCCTGGATTGTAGGTGGGCGTACATAAAAATAGTGCCGCCAGCCTGCGTTCCAGTTACCTGGCTCCATCCCGCCCCCAGGCCATTTTTGCAGAGGCCGGATTGGGGTGATTGCAGGGCTATGTCCACACGTGGCAGGTAACCAATGACAGTCATTAACAGCCAATGAAGGGTATTTAAAAGAGGACAACTGGAAAATCCCAGTTGGCCTCCTGGTCCCCGCAAGCAGCAGGGGAGGTGGTGGCGTAGTGGTAATGTCACTGGACAGTAATAACCAGGCTAATCCTCTGGGGACATGGGTTCGAATCCCACCACAGCAGTTGAAATTTGAATTCAATTCATAAATCTGGAATTAAAAGGCTTGTCTAATGGTGACAATGAAACCATCGTTGATTGTTGTAAACACCCATCTGGTTCACTAATTCAATTCACTCCACGTGATGACTGAAGGCACTGAATGCTGCAAAGGCTTTGGGCTCTGACAACATCCCAGCAATAGTACTGAAGACCTGTGCTCCAGAACTAATCGTGCCCCGTGCCAAGCTGTTCCATTACAGCTACAACATTGGCATCTACCCGGAAATGTGAAAAATTGCTCAGGTATGTCCTGTCCAAAAAAGCAGGCCAAATCCAACCCGGCCAATTACTGCCCCATCAGTCTATTCTCAGTCATCAGCAAAGTGATGGAAGGTGTCTTTGACAGTGCTATCAAGCAGCACTTGCTCAGCAATAACCTGCTCACTGACGTTCAGTTTGGGTTCTGCCAGAGCCACTCAGTTCTTGACCTCATTACAGCATTGATCCAAACATGGACAAAAGAGCTCAGCTCCAGAGGTGAGAGTGACTGCCCTTGACACCAAGGCAGCATTTGACCAAGTATGGCATCAAGGAGTCCTGGCAAAACTGGAGTCCATGGGAATCAGGGGGGAAACTCTCCGTTGGTTGGAGTCATACCTAGCACAAAGGAAGATGGTTGTTGGAGGTCAATCATCTCAGTCCCAGGAGTTCTGCAGGGTAGTGTCCTAGGCCCAACCATCTTCACCTGCTTCATCAATGGCCTTCCCACCATCATATGGTCAAAAGTGGGGATGTTCGCTGAAGATTGCACAATGTTCAGCACCATTCGCAACTTCTCAGACACTGAAGCAGCCCATGTCCAGGTCTTGCTGCATATGGACAACATTCTGGCTTGGGCTGATAAGTGGTAAATAACATTTGCATTACACAAGTGCCAGGGAATGACCATCTCAAACAAGAGGGAATCTAACCATTTCCCCTCGATGTTCAACGGCATTGCCATCACTGAATTCCCCACTATCAACACCCTGGGAGTTACCATTAGCCAGAAACTAAACTGGACCAGCCAGTCCAGTGGCTGCAAGTGGCTACAAGAGCAGGTCAGAGGCTGGGAATTCTGCGGCGAGTAACTCACCTCCTGACTCCCCAAAGCCTGTCCACCATCTACAAAGCACAAGTCAGGAAGGAGTGTGATGGAATACTCTCCACTTGCCTGGATGGGTGCAGCTCCAACAACACTCAAGAAGCTCGACACCATCCAAGACGAGGCAGCCCGCTTGATTGGCACCCCATCTACAAACATTCAACATTCACTCCCTTCACCTCCGAAACACAGTGGCAACAGTGTGTACCATCTACAAGATGCACTGCAGCAACTCCACAGGCCTCCTTCGACAGGACCTGTGACCTCTACCACCTAGAAGGACAAGGGCAGCAGATGCATGGGAACACCACCACTTGCACCCCACCAAGTCACACACCATCCTGACTTGGAACTATATCGCCGTTCCTTCACTGTCGCTGTTTCAAGAACCTGGAACTCCCTAACAGCACTGTGGATGTACCTACACCACATGGACTGCAGTGGTTCAAGAAGGCAGTTCACCACCACCTTCTCAAGGGCAATTAGGGATAGTTAATAAATGCTGGCCTAGCCAGCAACGTCCACATCCTAAAAACAAGTTTTAAAAAACTGCTTGGAGGTGGCCTCCCTGCAGCAGACCGTTAGACAGCATTCTTCTCTCCCAAAACTGCCCACTACTCTAGGATCATCCTGGGGAGCAAAGATAGACCCTGTCTTTTCCCCAGTACCGAGCATCTTCATAAACCCTGTCGAAAGGTCATCGATGTGAAACATTAACTCTGTTTCTCTTTGCACAGAGGCTGCCAGACCAGTTGAGTATTTGTAGCGTTTTGTTTCGTTTCAGATTTCCAGCATGTTAAACAACTTTCACCTACCCCCTTCACCCACAACTCTAACAAGTGTAAGGAGATCATGGATTTCTTTCTCATTAAGTTTGAGACCATCTGTTCAGCTACCTCAGCTGCTTCCCCCTCGCACTAGCACACCAAGTCAAATTCCACTGCCCCCCCCCCCCCCCGGCCCCCACCACCCACCACCCCGTAGCTTCTCTCTCCCCTCGTCCTAAACTCTTCATTAAGAGGATAGTCTTTCCCCAATTGTTCTCCCATCTCTTCTCTTATTCCCTCTCCCTCAGTCCTGTTCCTGATGATACCCAGCTCCACCTCAGCACCAGCTCTCTTCACCCCTCCACTATTATTTGACATCCAGTCCTGGATGACGACCAATTTTTTTCCAGAAAGGAAGAAAGACTCACATTTCTACAGGAGTTTTCCCAACCTCACAACATCCCAAATGATTTACAACCAATGAAGTACTTTTGAAATGTAGCCACTGTTATAGTGTAGGAAAAGCAGCAACCATTTGCGCAAAGCAAAGTGACACAAACAACAATGTGATGAATGACTAGGTAATCGACTTGATACTGGTTGAGGAATGACTATTGGTTAGGACAAGGGGGAGAACTTCAAAATTATGTCATTATCTTTTACCTCCATGTGAGAGGCCTTGGTTGAACATCTCATCTGAAAAATGGCATCTCTAACAGTACAGCACTGGAACTGTCAGCCTAGATAATGAGCTCTGAGCTTGAGCTCACAACCTGCAACTCAGAGGCGTGATTGCAACAGCTGAGTCACCTTTCGGAAGACAGAATTAAAAATACAAAGACATTGTCTTCTGCCCCACCTTTATTTCAATTCACTCATGGAATGGGAGTGTCACTGGCTAGGCCAGCATTTATTGCCCATCCCTAATTGCCCTTGAGAAAGTGGTGATGAGCTGCCTTCTTGGACTGCTGCATCCATCGTGCCAGTGTTTTTTTTTGGTAGAACGAAACAACTTGCTGGACCTTTTCAGAGAGCAAGTGTGGATCTTGGGTCACACATAGGCCACATTCCTCATTAAATTATCACAGTCGTGAACCAGTTATGTGTTTACAACAATCCATTAGTTACATGGTCACCATTACTGAGACTGGCTTTTTAATTCCAGATTTCTTTAATTAACTGAATTTAAATTCCCCAACTCCCTTAGTGGGATTTGAAATCATCTTCCTGGAGCATTAGTTCAGGCCTCTGGATTACTAGTCCAGTAACATAACCACTATTCAACTGTACCTGACTCAGTCTCTGCTCGCTCACTGCTGATTCTATCACTTTCCTGACCTGTCTCTGACTGAAACAAATTCAGTGTCCTATTTGACCCAGAACTGATCTTCTGACCCTGTACAACACAAAGAGCACCTACACCCACCTGCTGCCTGTATACTGTTCCATACACATCATCCCTGTCCAATTGAATTATATTGGTTCCAGATCCCCATTCAACAGAGACCTTCATGAGTGCTCCCATAGTATAACACTGCTATACCCAAGTTAGGGACACCCAATAATAGAATACACAGAAAGACATGTGCTCATTATATATAGAAAGACTATCAGTATTCATCAGTACTGTACCCCAGTGTTATACAGTGATAGGCCTCTACCCACCAGGATTGTACCCCAGTTTTATACAGTGACATACCTGCACAAACCCATACTGTACCTAATAACATAACATAAGAAATAAGAGCAGGAGCAGACTATTTGACCCCTTGAACCTCCTCCACCATTCAATACAATGATGCCTGATCTTCTGCCTCAACTCTACTATCCCACCTGCTCCCCATATTATCAGAGGCCAAAAATCTATCAATGTTACAAAGTGACAGACTGTACCCACCAGTATTGTACCCCAGTATAATACAGCAGTTATATGTTATATGACAGACCTATACCCAACACTACTGTACCCTAGTGTTATACAGTGATAGGCCTCTACCCAGAGTACTGGATCCCAGTGTGATACAGAGACAGACCTATACCCATCACTGCTGTATCTCAGTGTTATATGACAGACCTGTACCCATCAGTACTGTACCCCAGTCTTATTACAGGACCTGCACCCATCAGTACGGTACCCCGTGTTATCGTGGCAGACCTGTACCCACCAATTCTGTACCCGTGTGGGGTCCAAACCAGGGTGAGTAATCTCAATACAGTTCTCTGAACCGATAGTTGAAAACCTAATATTTCCTTCTGTGACTGGGTGTCAGATTTTTTCTTATAATGGCTCCTGTGAAGCACCTTCGGATGCTTTATTTTGTTAAAGGTGCTAAATAAATGTAAGTTGTTGTTGTTGAACCACTGCAGTCCGTGTGGGCTAGGTGCTACCACAATGCTGTTAGGTCATGAGGAGCGATGATTATATTTCCAAGTCAGGATGATGTGACATTTGGAGGTGGTGGTGTTTTCATCAAGCTGCTGCCCTTGTCCTTCAGGTTGTGTCACTCATGAAGTTATAAAGAGTGTGCAGAAGCAGAGGGGCCTGGAGTGCGTGTGCACAGAGAGTGTGCAGAAGCAAAGGGGCCTGGAGTGTGTGTGCACAGGGAGTGTGCAGAAACAGAGGGGCCTGGAGTGCGTGTGCACGGAGAGTGTGCAGAAGCAGAGGGGCCTGGAGTGCGTGTGCACAGAGAGTGTGCAGAAACAGAGGGGCCTGGAGTGCGTGTACACAGAGAGTGTGCAGAAGCAGAGGGGCCTGGAGTGTGTGTGCACAGGGAGTGTGCAGAAACAGAGGGGCCTGGAGTGCGTGTGCACAGAGAGTGTGCAGAAGCAGAGGGACCTGGAGTGTGTGTGCACAGAGAGTGTGCAGAAGCAGAGGGACCTGGAGTGCGTGTGCACAGAGAGTGTGCAGAAGCAGAGGGACCTGGAGTGTGTGTGCACAGAGAGTGTGCACAAGCAGAGGGGCATGGAGTGTGTGTGCACAGAGAGTGTGCAGAAGCAGAGGGGCCTGGAGTGCGTGTGCACAGAGAGTGTGCAGAAGCAGAGGGACCTGGAGTGCGTGTGCACAGAGAGTGTGCAGAAGCAGAGGGACCTGGAGTGTGTGTGCACAGAGAGTGTGCAGAAGCAGAGGGGCATGGAGTGTGTGTGCACAGAGAGTGTGCAGAAGCAGAGGGGCCTGGAGTGCGTGTGCACAGAGAGTGTGCAGAAGCAGAGGGACCTGGAGTGCGTGTGCACAGAGAGTGTGCAGAAGCAGAGGGACCTGGAGTGCGTGTGCACTGAGAGTGTGCAGAAGCAGAGGGACCTGGAGTGCGCGTGTATAGATTTTTGAAGGTGGCTGGTGATATTGAGAGAATGGTTAGTAAGCATCTTAGGCTTTGTAAGTAGAGGCATTGAGTTATGCTGGACCTTTATAAAGCTCTGGTTAGGCCCCAACCAGAGTATAGCGTCTGATTGTCCTCATCACACTTCAGGAAGAATATGAGGGTCCTTGGGAGGGTGCAGAGGAGATGTACCAGAATGAATTAGAATTAGAACATTACAGCGCAGTACAGGCCCTTCGGCCCTCGATGTTGCGCCGACCTGTGAAACCATCTGACCTACACTATTCCATTTTCATCCATATGTCTATCCAATGACCACTTAAATGCCCTTAATGGTTCCAGGAATGGAGCATTTTAGTTACAAGGTTAGGTTGCAAAGCTAGGTTTGTTCTCCTGAGAACAAAGGTGATTTAGCAGAGATTTAATAGAGGTGTACAAGATTATGACAGGCTTAAATAAGTTAGACAAGGAAAAACTAATTCCTTTAACTAATGGTACAAGGACCAGGGGACACAGATTGAAAGTTTTGGGCCAAAGATGCAGGGGGAATATGAGGAAGCACTTTTTTTACACAGTGGGTGGTAATGACCTGGAACTCACTGCCCACAAGGATGGTGGAAATGGAGATGATCAATGACTTCAAGAGGAAGTCGGATGGCCGACTGAGAGAAATTGACTTGCAGGTCCATCGGGATCGAGCCAGGGAGTGGGACTGACTGCATAGCTCAATGGAGAGCCGGCTTGGAGTCAATGGGCTGAATGGCCTCCTCCTGTGCCGTATATTACGTATACATCCATGACAAAGTGACAAACCTGTACCCACCAGTAATGTACCCAGAGACCTGTACAAGCTCATACTGCTCCCACTGTTATAGAGTGACAGACCTGTAAGCGCCAGTATTGTATCCCCATGCTATACAGAGGTAGAGCTGTACAAACAAGTTTCTGTTTCCCATTGTTATACACTGACAGTCCTGTACCCATCAGTACTGTATCCCAGTGTTATACAGTTCAGACCTGGACCCACCAGTCTTGCATCACAGTCTTTATATAATGATAGACCTGTATCCACCAGTATTGTATTCCTGTGTTACACAGTGACAGACCTGTACCCACCTTTACTGTATGCCAGTATTATAGTGACAGCTGTACACACCGGTACAAAATCCCACTGTTATGCAGTGACAGGTCTGGATCCACCAATATTGTACCTCAGTGTTATACAATGACAGACCTGTCCCCACCAGTACTCTACCATAGGAACATAGGAAATAGGAGTAGAACTGGCCATTCGGCCCCTCAAGTCTGCTGCGCCATTCAGCTCGATCATGGCTGATCTTCTACCTCAACGCCATTTTCCCGCACTATCTACATATCCCTTTATATCTTAAATATCTCGAAATCTATCAATCTCTGTCTAGAACATATTCAATAACTGAGTCTCCACATCCCTCTGGGATAGAGAATTCCAAAGATTCACCACTCTCTGAGTGAAGGAATTCCTCCTCACCTTAGCCCTAAATAGCCTACTTATTTTGAGACTGTGTCCCCTGGTTCTGGACCACCAGCCTCCCCACCAGCCAGGGAAACATCCTTCCTGCATCAACCTGGTCGAGCCCTGTAAGTATTATGTGTGCTTCAAAGAGATCACATCTCATTCTCCGAAACTCTAGAGAATGCAGGTCCAGTCTCCTCAATCTCTTCTCATAGGACAATCCTGTCATCCCAGGAATCAGTCTGGTGAACTTTTGTTGCACTCCCACTATGGCAAGTATATCCTTCCTCAGATAAGGAGACCAAAACTGTATATAATACTCCAGGTGCAGTCTCACCAAGGCTCTATACAATTGCAGCAGAGAGGAGCGCATCCAGCACGCCAGAATTTTGAAAAAAAAAGGCAAACAGTGACGTCAGAGGAGAGCTGCAAGGTGATTGGTTGGTGAGTAGCAGCTGTTAGAATATCTTAAAAATAAAGGGAAAAGTTTTTTTTGTTTGAAAAAAAATCTCTGGTGATAAGGTGAGTACTACTAATGTGTTTTTTTTTAAGGACTTTAGATTGAAGTGGTTAGAACAAGGCCCCTAGTATAATTAGTATTTTTTAATTAAGGGAGTAACTAATTAATCTAAGGGTAATTCATGACAGGAGAGCTCAGCCCCGTGATATGCTCCTCCTGCGCTATGTGGGAAATCAGGGACGCTTCCAGTGTCCCTCACAACCATGTGTGCAGGACGTATATCCATCTGCAGCTACTGGCAACCCGCATTACGGAGCTGGAGCTGCGGGTGGATTTACTGTGGAGCATCCGCGATGCTGAGGAAGTCGTGGATAGCACATTCAGTGAGGTGGTCACACTGCAAGTAATGGCTGCACAGGCAGAAAAGGGATGGGTGACCACCAGACGGAGTAGTAGGTGCAGGCAGGTAGTGCAGGAGTCCCCTGTGGCCATCCCCCTCTCAAACAGATATACTGCTTTGGATACTGTTGGGTGGGATGACCTCCCAGGCGAAAGCAGCAACAGCCAAGTTCGTAGCACCATGGAGGGCTCTGCTGCACAGCAGGGAAGGAAAAGGGTTGGAAGAGCTATAGTGATAGGGGATTCTATCGTAAGTGGTACAGATAGGCGTTTTCTGTGGCCACAAACGAGACTCCAGGATGGTATGCTGCCTGCCTGGTGCTAGGGTCAAGGATGTCTCGGAGCGGCTGCAGGACATTCTGAAAGGGGAGGGTGAGCAGCCAGAGGTCGTGGTCCATATTGGTACTAACGACATAGACAGGAAGAGATCTGAGTTCCTGCAAAGTAAATTAGAGAGTTAGGCAGAAGGTTAGAAAGCAGGACCTCTAGGGTTGTAATCTCAGGATTATTTCCTGTGCCACGTGCTAGTGAGGATAGGAATAGGCGGATTAGGCAAATGAATGCCTGGCTGAAGAGCTGGTGTAGGCGGGGGGCTTTCAGCTACTTGGATCATTGAGATCTCTTCTGGCCAAGAGGTGACTTGAACAGGAAGGACGGGTTGCATTTAAACTGGAGGGGGACCAATATCCTTGTGGGGAGGTTTGCTAGTACTACTCGGGGGGGTTTAAACTAGTCTTGCAGGGAGGTGGGACCCAAAGTAATAGTCTCTCAGCTGAGATAGTTGAGGCAAATGTAGAGGTTAAAGCAAGCAAGTCCAGTAGGCAGGCCGGGCAGGGGCAGGACAGGGAGTGTGGAAGGTCTGGTAGGCTAAACTGCATTTACTTTAATGCAAGAAACCTTACAGGTAAGGCAGATGGACTCAGAGCATGGATCGGTACATGGGATTGTGATATTATAGCTATTACGGAAACGTGGTTGAGGGATGGGCAGGACTGGCAGCTCAATGTTCCGGGGTACCGATGCTTCCGGCGTGACAGAGGTGGAGGTAAGAGAGGAGGGGGAGTTGCACAATTGATTAGGGAGAACATCACAGCAGTACTTAGAGAGCATATCCCGAGGGGGAACGTCCAGCGAGGCCATATGGGTAGAACTTAGAAATAAGAAAGGGATGATCACTTTGATGGGGTTATACTATAGGCCTCCCAATAGTCAGAGGGAAGTGGAGGAGCATATATGTAGGGAAATCACAGATAGGTGTAGGAATTATAGGGTTGTCATATTCGGTGATTTTAACTTCCCTAAAATTGACTGGGACTGCCTTAGTGCTAAGGGATCAGATAGGGAAGAATTTGTTAAGTGTGTCCAGGATAGTTTTCGGAAGCAGTATATGGATGGCCCTACTAGAGAAGGGGCTACACTCGACCTCCTCTTAGGAAATGAGGATGGGCAGGTGGTTGATGTGTCAGTGGGGGAGCACTTTGGGACCAGTGACCATAACCCTATTAGCTTCAAGGTAGTTCTGGAAAACGATATGACTGGTCCTCAGGTTGAAGTCCGAAATGGGGGGAAGGCTAATTTCGATGGCATCAGACAGGAACTCTCAAAAGTTGAATGAGAGAGTCTGTTTACAGGTAAAGGGACGTCTGGCAAGTGGGAGGCTTTTAAAAGTGAGATAGGAAGAGTTCAGGGCCGGCATGTTCCTGTTAGATGGAAGGGCAAGGCTGGCAAGTTTAGGGAACCTTGGTTGACAAGGGATATTGAGGGTTTGGTCAGGACAAAGAAGGAGGCATATGTCAGGTACAGGCAGTTAGGATCGAGCGAGTCCCTCGGAGTATAGGGGATGTAGGACGACACTTAAGAAGGAAATTAGGAGGGCGAAAAGGTGCCATGAGATTTCCCTGGCAGATAAGATAAAGGAGAATCCTAAAAGATTCTATAAGTATATTAAGAGTAAAAGGGTAGCTAGGGAGAGAGTAGGTCTCCTTAAGGATCAGTGTGGTAATCTATGTGTGGAGCCACGGGAAATGGGCGAGGTCTTAAATGAATATTTCTTGTCCGTATTTACCGTTGAGAAGGTCATGGAAGCTAGTGAGTTCAAGGGAGGGAACAGCGATATCCTGGAGCATATCAACATTACAAAGGAGGAGGTGTTGGAGGTATTGAAGCACATTAAGGTGGATAAATCCCCAGGGCCTGACCAGGTGTATCCTTGGATGCTATGGGAAGCAAGGGAGGAGATTGCTGGGGCCCTGGCAGAGATTTTTGTATCATCGTTAGCCACGAGTGAGGTACCGGAAGACTGGAGGATAGCTAATGTTGTGCCTCTATTTAAGAAGGGCAGCAGGGATAAGCCAGGGAACTGCTGGCCACTGAGCCTTCCATCAGTGGTGGGAAAATTATTGGAAGGGATTCTGAGAAACAGGATTTATATGCATCTGGAAAGGCATGGTCTGATGAGGGATAGTCAGCATGGCTTTGTGCATGGGAAATCATGTCTCACGAATTAGATTGAGTTTTTCGAGAAGGTGACCAAGAGGATTGACGTAGACAGGGTGATGGACATTGTCTACATGGACTTTAGCAAGGCCTTTGACAGGGTCCTGCATGGTAGGCTGGTCCAGAAGGTTTGAACATATGGGATTCAGGGTGAGCTAGCAAATTGGATACAAAATTGGCTTGGTGATCGGAGGCAGAGGGTGGTAGTGGAGGGTTGTTTTTCAGATTGGAGGCCGCTGACCAGTGGTGTGCTGCAGGGATCGGTGCTGGGCCCTCTGTTTGTCATATATATCAATGACTTGGATGTGAATGTAAGGGGCATGATTAGTAAGATCAACTGGGAAAGTGGGCAAGGGAGTGGCAAATGGAATTTAATGCAGACAAGTGTGAAGTATTCATTTTGGGAAGTTAAACCAGGGCAGGACATATACAGTGAATGTCAGGGCCCTGGGGAGTGTTGTTGAGCAGAGACACCTTGGGGTGCAAGTACATAGTTCCCTGAAAGTGGCAACACAGGTAGACAGGGTGGTGAGGAAGGCGTATGGCATGCTTGACTTCATCGGCCGAGGCATTGAGTACAAGAGTTGGGATGTCATGTTACAGTTTTACATAACATTGGGAAGGCCACACTTGGAGTACTGTGTGCAGTTCTGGTCGCCGCACTGCAGGAAAGATGTGATTAAGCTAGAAAGGGTGCAGAAAAGATTCACAAGGATGTTGCCTGGTTTGGAGGGCTTGAGTTATAAAGTGAGATTGGATAGGCTGGGTCTGTTTTCCCTGGAGCGAAGGAGGCTGAGAGGGGACATGATAGAGGTATATAAAATGATGAGAGGCATAGATAGGGTAGATAGCCAGAGTCTGTTTCCCATGGTAGGGGTGACTAAAACTAGAGGGCATAGATTTGAGGTGAGAGGGAGGAGGTTTAAAGGGGATCAAAGGGGTAAATTTTTCACACAAAGAATAGTGGGTATCTGGAATGAGCTGCCTGAGGAGGTGGTGGAGGCAGGAACAGTAGCGACATTTAAGAGGCATCTGGACAGGTACATGAATGAGCAAGGTATAGAGGGATATGGAATTAATGCAGGCAGGTGGGATTAGTATAGATAGGCATTATGGTCGGCATGGACACGGTGGACCAAAGGGCCTGTTTCAATGCTGTACGACTCTATGACTTCTTTACCCCGTACTCAAATCCTCTTGCAAGAAAGGCTAACATATCATTTGCCTTCCTAATTGCTTGCTGCACCTGCATATTAGCTTTCAGTGACTTATGAACAAGGACATAAACACTTCCCAATCACTCACCATTTAAGAAATACTCTGTATTTCTGTTTTTCCTACCAACCTTCTCATTTTCCCACACTATATTCCATCTGCCTTGTTCTTGCCCACTCACTCAGCCTCTCTAAATCTCCTTGAAGCCTCTTTGCAACAGTTTTGTGCCATCAGCAAACTTGGATATATTACATTTGGCCCTCACATCCAAATCATTGATGTAGATTGTGAATAGCTGGGGCCCAAGCACTGATCCATGTGGTACCCACTAGTCACAGCCTGCCACCCTGAAATGACCCATTTATTCCTACTCACTGCTTTCTTTCCATTAACCAATTCTCAATTCATACCAGTATATTACCACCAATCCCATGTGCTCTAATTTTGATTACCAACCTGCACTGTGGGACCTTATTGAAAGCCTTCTGAAAATACAAATGCACCACATCCACTGGTTCCACCTTATCTATTCTGCCCATTACATCCTCAAAAAAACTCCAACAGGTTTGTCAAATGTGATTTCCCTTTCATAAATCCATGTTCACTCTGCCTAATCCTACCATAATTTTCTCAGTGTCCAGTTATCACATCCTTCATAATAGATTCAAGCATTTTCCCTACTACTGATATCAGGCTAACAGGTTTCCTGTTTTCTCTCTCCCTTTTTTCTTAAATAGTGGAGTTGCATTTGCTACCTTCCAATCTTCAGGAAACGCTCCAGAATATATAGAACTTTGGAAGGTGATCACCTATACATCCACTATCTCTACAGCCACCTCCTTCAACACTCAGAGATGGAGATTATCAGGTCCAGGGGATTTATCAACTTCCAGTCCCATTAATTTCTCCAGTACTACTTTTTTACTAATTGTAATCTCTTTCAGTTCCTCATTCTCACTAGTCCCTTAGTTCTCGAGTATTTATGGGAGGTTTTTTGTATCTTCCTCTGTCGGACAGATACCAAGTATTTGTTTTGTTTCTCTGCCATTTCCTTCTTTCCCGATTATAAATTGCCCTGACTCTGCCTGTAATGAGCCCAAATTTGTCTTTGCTACTCTTTTTCTTTTTACATACCTATAGAAACTTTATATGTTTCTTGCTAGTTTACTTTCATATTCTATTTTCTCTTGCTTTATGTGTTGCATAGTGATTGACCTGTACCCAGCATTTATTGCCCATCCCTAATTGCCCTTGAACTGAGTTTCTTGCTCAGTCATTTCAGAGGACATTAAGAGTCAACCACATTGCTGTAGACCAGGTAAGGACAGCAGATTTCCTTCCCTGAAGGGCATTAGTAAACCAGATGGGTTTTTACAACAATCGACAATGGTTTCATGGTACCAGTAGACTAGCTTTATAATTCCTGATGAATTGAATTCATATTTCACCATCTGCTGTGGCGGGATTCAAACTCATGTCCCCTGAGCACTGGCCTTGGCCTACTGGTCCAGTGACATTACCACTATGCCACTGCCTCCCCTGTAATAGACCTGTACCCACCAGTCATAATCCCAGTCTTCTGCATTGACAGACCTGTACTAACCATTTCTGTATCTCAGTGTCATATAGTGAGACCTGTATCCATCAGTATTGTACCCCAGTGTTATACAGTGACAGACACCTGTACCCAGCTGTGGTGTATCCCAATGGTACACAATGGCAGACCTGTCGTCTCCGACATTGTACTCCAATGTTATGCAGCTCAAAATGCAATCTTCCAGCGGCATCTACAAATACTGCGGATGCTGAACATCTGAAGTAGAAACAGAAATTTCTGAAAATGCTCAGCAGGTCTGACAGTAGCTGTGGTAAGAGAAACAGAGTTCACATTTCGGGTCAATGTACTGTCGGAACACAACTCCTCTTTCTAATCCCAGACATATCCCTAGTTTGGAAAGACAGAATGTTGAATCATACAACTGGTGCTACACTGAATCAGGAGTACAGGAATTTTATACATTCCACAGTCTGACTTTACTGAATTCCTAGTGAAAATTATATTTAAACCTAAGCAACAGCCATGTGTACTCAGTGTAAAACTCCCTGTGATAGGCTGAAACATAGATACGCAGTGTAAAACTGCCTGTGATTGGATCCACCCCAGCCTCAGAGGAGTTGCCAACTCTTTAAGAGACATTCCTGGAGGTTTCAGCAGGTGACTTTTTGATCACATGACTCCTATAAATGTGATTGCATTTATCATAGAATCATAGAATTGTTACAGCACAGAAGGAGGTCTTTCAGCCCATCGTATCTGTGCCCACTCTCTGCAAAAGCAATATAGAGATTGGGTCCCGTGTTGTTTCGTATTTTTGCTTGTAGAATTGCACCAGCAGCTATTGTGCAACAAAGTTCAAGAACCAGGAAGCGCCTGTGTGTAGAAGATGGGAAATCGAGGATGGGAGGAAATCTGATTGCACCAATAACTAACAGTAGTGCTGCACAAACTCGGATTGCCACCATAACCAGAAGTAAATAATCCTCCTTAGATACAGAGAAAAGTATCTTTCACCGCCACCAGGGTCAGTAGCAGAGAACCAGAGCAGTACAAATGTTACCCCCCTGTTCTAAAAAAGGGAGGGTGACAAACCTGGAAATGACAGGCCTATCAGTTTAACTGCAGTAGTGGGAAAACTTCTAGAAACAATAATCCAGGAGAAAATTAACAGGCAAGTGGGAACCAGGTCAAATACAATAAGTTGAGAGGGGAGGTGAAGAGGAAAATATGACAGGCAAAGAGAGAATATGAGAATAGAATGGCAGTCAACATAAAAGGGAACCCAAAAATCTTCTAGCAGCATGTAAATAGTAAGCGAGTAGTAAAAGGTGGGCTGGGGCCTATTAGGGACAAAGAGGGTGATATATGCTTAGAGGTACAGACCAAGGCTAGAATACTTAATAAAACCAAAAAAATGCTTGGGGTGCAAGTACATAGTTCCCTGTAAGTGGCAACACAGGTAGACAGGGTGGTGAAGAAGGCATATGGCATGCTTGCCTTCATCGGCCAAGGCATTGAGTACAAGAGTTGGGACGTCATGTTACAGTTGTACATAACGTTGGTTAGGCCGCATTTGGTGTACTGTGTGCAGTTCTGGTCGCCGCACTACAGGAAAGATGTGATTAAGCTAGAGAGGGTGCAGAAAAGATTTACAAGGATGTTGCCTGGTTTGGAGGGCTTGAGTTATAAAGAGAGATTGGATAGGCTGGGTCTGTTTTCCCTGGAATGAAGCAGGCTGAGAGGGGACATGATAGAGGTATATAAAATGATGAGAGGCATAGATAGGGTAGATAGCCAGAGTCTGTTTCCCATGAAATGGGGTGACAAAAACTAGAGGGCATAGATTTAAGGTGAGAGGGAGGAGGTTTAAAGGGGATGAAAGGGGTAAATTTTTCACACAAAGAATAGTGGGTATCTGGAATGAGCTGCCTGAGGAGGTGGTGGAGGCAGGAACAGTAGCGACACTTAAGAGTCTACTGGACAGGTACTTGAATGAGCAAGGCATAGAGGGATATGGAGTTAATGCAGGCAGGTGGGATTAGTATGGATAGGCATTATGGTCGGCATGGACGCGGTGGGCTGAAGGGCCTGTTTCTGTGCTGTATGACTCTATGACAAAGTTAACATTTCAGGTCATTGACTTTTCATCAGAACTTCATCAAGCTTCCTGAGTCTCACTCTTACTTCAGTTAAAGCCACAGCTTGTTCTGCTGTGCTTTCCATCAGGTTCCTGTCTTCACTGAGTGGGTGTGCCCTGATCAACCCTACCAGTTTTCCCTTTAGTTTCCAGCAGTCAGCTTTTAAATGCCCTGCTTTATTACAATGGAAGCACACACATCTCCAGGTCTCAATCTTGCTCACAACAGCTATCCTTTTGGCAGGAGGAGGACCCCCTGTGTCTTCTGCTTTCCTTTCTCTCCTAGGACTGCCTGGGCTTCTATCACCTTCCCACCCTTTGTCCTTTTCAGATTTGTGGGGGGTGATTAGGAAAGGTTCTTCCCTGGGAAACCGACTTATAAATTAAAGCAAACTCATCAGCTGGGACAGCTGCTTGCTGGGCTCTCTGAACCCGCTGCTCCTCTACATGGGTCTTTATGGAGAGTGGGAGAGAGTGTTTAAATTACTCGAACAGAATTACTTCTCTGAGATTCTCATAGCTGAGCTGTACTTTAAGAACCTTTAGCCAGTGGTCAAAAGCCAGCTGCTTACTTCTTTCAAAGTCCAGCTAAGTTTGATTATCTTGCTTCTTGAAGGTTCTAAATGTTTGGCGATAGCCTTTGGGTACTAATTCATAAGCCCTGAGGATAGCATTTTTGGTCAGTTCATAATTTGATGAACTCTCATCTGGCAATAGAGAATAATTTCATGGGCTTTTCCAGTTAGCTTGCTTTGTAGTAAAAGAGACCAGGTCTCAGCTGACCATTTTAACTGCCTTGCCAGTTTCTCAAAGGACACAAAAATTCTTCTGCATCTTCATTGAATTTTGGAATTAATTGAGCTAGTTTTAGCAATTCTGTACCCAGCCCTGAATTACGCTCCTCCATATTGGCCATGCTTTCACTTGGGGTTACTCTGTCGCCCCTTAGTTAACTCAAGCCGCTTCAGCTCTCTTTCTTCGCATTCTTTCTAGAATATTCTTTCTCTTTCTCTCTCCTCTATTGCTTTCTGTCCCCCCTCTCTTTTTCTTAACGTTCCTTCTGGAAGGCTCTCTCTCTTTCTCCCTCTCCTGCCTCTCTCTTTTTCCTGTCTCTCCTTTCTCTTTCCCTGTCTTCTAATTCAAGTTTCCCTTGATCCAATTGTATTTTGCTAGCAATACCCTGTCTGGGTCTACTTCTAACACTCCTTCTGCTTCTTCAGGTTCAAGGGAAAAATGGTTGGCCACTAGTCTTAGGAGTTCAGACTTCCTAGCCTTGCCACGTACATTGATCCCACACTGCTCAGCCATTTTCCACAACTCCACCATAGACTGTGCTTTTAACTTATCCCAAATTACTTCACCCTGGCTTGGAGAGCTATTCTCTTCAGTTGCAGACATGTTAGTATTCACTCACACACAGTCACAAGAAAACCTGTATTAATCTTGCTCTTTTTTGCTTCGGAACAATTTGGCTTCCCACTTCCAGTTTCTCTCATTTGTCTGTGTGTCAATCCCAGAAGCTAGCACTCAAGTCTCAGTTACAACCAGGTGAGAAAGGGGTCCTTTTCCGCCTTCAACTGGTCTTACTGTAACAGGGTTTAATTTTATACACATTGTGTTTTTAGCTCCCCCTTGGTGAATCCTTGTTCACCGCTTTCCAATTGTAATGCAAAGAAACCAGTACACACACAGGTTTTCTGTTTGTATGGACTTCCAAAAGGCATTTGATAAAGAACCAAATAATAACTTTGCTAGCAAAGTTGAAGCTTATGGAACACAAGAGACAGAGATAACACAGATGCAAGGGATTGCAAAGTAGAGAGTTGTGGTGAATGGCTGTTTTTCATGCTGGAGGAAGGTATACTTAGGACCACTACTGCTTTTGATGTACATTAATGACTTGGGTGTATGAGCACAATTTCAATATTTGCAGATAGCAGAAAACTTGGAAGTGGAGTAAACAGTTTTATTTTATTTGGAGATACAGCACTGAAACAGGCCCTTCGGCCCACTGAGTCTGTGCCGACCAACAACCACCCATTTATACTAACCCTACAGTAATCCCATATTCCCTACCACCTACAATGGGCAATTTACCTATCACCTGCAAGTCTTTGGCTGTGGGAGGAAACCGGAGCACCCGGCGAAAACCCACGCAGTCACAGGGAGAACTTGCAAATTCCGCACAGGCAGTACCCAGAATTGAACCCGGGTCCCTGGATAAAATTCAGCGCAGTACATTTCCAAGTGCTATAAAGTCCATTTGATGGGATTGTCATGGTCTCCGGAGCAAGTATCAACAATAAGAGTCATTATGGCTTGGGTTGTTACTGGATACAATATGCTCCTCAAATTAACCTTTTTAAGATAGTTGTACTTTGTTTGAATTTCTGTTGGATTTTGAGTGTAGTCTTTCAGATTACCTTCTTTTGTTGTCATTCCATTGTAGTCGAGAGGGATAGAACTGAAAAGTAGAGAAACATAGAAAATAGGAGCAGGAGTAGGCCATTCGGCCCGTCAAGCCTGCTCTGCCATTCATTATGATCATGGCTGATCGTCCAACTCAGTAGCCTGTTCCCGCTTTCGCCCATACCCTTTGATCCCTTTAGACCCAAGTTATGTTCGACTCATTTGAGAACCTTGGTTAGACCACACATGGAGTATTATGAACAATTCTGGCCTCCATATTATAAAATACGATATTGAGACACAGGAGAAGATGCTAAAAAAGAATGATACCAAAACTAAGAGGTTATACCGATCAAGAAAGATTGTACAGGCTGGGCTCTTTTCTCTGGAAAAATGAAGGCTCAGGGGTGATCTAGTAGAAGTCTTTGAGATTATGAAGGGCTTTTGTTAGGATAGATGTAGAAAAGATGTTTCCACTAGTGGGGGTGGGGACAGTCCAAAACTAGGCGCCGTAAATATAAGATTGACACCAATATATCCAATAAAGATTCAGGAGGAACTTCTTTTATCAGAGACTAGTGAGAACGTGGAACTCGCTACTGCATGGAGTAGTAAAGTTAAATAGCATAGACATATTAAAGAAAGGAATAGAAAGATATGCTGATGTGGTAGGGCGAAGAAGGGTGGAAGTAGATTCATGTGGAGCATAACCACTAGCATGGAGCTTTTGGGCTGAATGTCCTGTTTCTGTAAATACTTTGAGAAGTGTGAAGTGATACATTTTTGTAAGAAGAATGAATAAAGATAGTACAATCTAAATGGTACAGTTTTAAAGGGGTGCAAGAACAGTGACCTGGCAGTGTTTGTGCACAATCCCTCAATCCCTGTCTTGCTGAACTCTTCCTTACTCGAGTATTATCTGTCTCTCTCAGTCCTCTGTGCATCTTGATTCTTCTCTCTAATGTTTCATCCTGATTTCCATCACTCCACCAAATTAGTTTAAACTCTCCCCCACAGCACTCCTTAACCACCCCTTGAGCACATTGGTCTCAGCTCTGTTGAGATGCAACCCGTCCATCTTGAACAGGTCTCTCCTCCCGCAGATCTGATCCCAATGCCCCAGGAATCTGAAGTCTGGCTGTTCCTCTTCCCTCTGCACACCGGACCCACAGGATAATCTGCACCCTCTCAGTGGTGTCCTTTAATCTAGTTGTGCGAGACCCCTTGGGGATGAGCAACCATAATATGATAGAATTCTTCATCAAGATGGAGAGTGACGTAGTTGATTCTGAGACTAGGGTCCTGAATCTTAATAAAGGAAACTACGAAGGTATGAGGCGCGAGTTGGCTATGATGGATTGGGAAACGTTACTTCAAGGAATGACGATGGATAGGCAATGGCAAACATGCAAAGAACGCATGGATTAACTGCAGCAATTGTTTTATTCCTGTCTGGCGCAAAAGTAAAATGGGAAAGGTAGCCAAACTATGGCTTACAAGGGAAATTAGAGATAGCATTAGGTCCAAGGAAGAGGCATACATATTCACCAGAAAAAAACAAGAGACCTGAGGATTGGGAGCAGTTTAGAATTCAGCAAAGGAGGACCAAGGGATTGATTAGGAAGGGGAAAATAGAGTACGAGAGTAAGCTTGCAGAGAACATAAAAACTGACTGTAAAAGCTTCTATAGATATGTGAAGAGAAAAAGAATACTCAAGACAAATGTGGATCCCTTACAGTCAGAAACAGGAGAATTTATTATGGGGAACAAAGAAATGGCTGACCAACTAAATGCATACTTTGGTTCTGTCTTCACAAAGGAGGACACAAATATCATACCAGAAATGTTGGGGAACACAGGGTTTAGTGAGAGGGAGGAACTGAAGTAAATCAGTATTAGTAGAGAAATGGTGTTGGGGAAATTGATGGGATTGAAGGCCGATAAATCCCCAGGGCCTGATAATCTACATCCCAGAGTACTTAAGGAAGTGGCCCTAGAAATAGTGGATGCATTGGTGGTCATCTTTCAAGATTCTATAGACTCTGGAACAGTTCCTACAGATTGTAGGGTAGCTAATGTAACCCCACTATTTAAAAAGGGAGGTAGAGAGAAAACAGGGAATTATAGACCAGTCAGCCTGATGTTGGTAGTGAGGAAGATTCTCGAGTCCATTATCAAAGATTTTGTAGCAGAACACTTAGAGAACAGTGGTAGAATCGGGCAGAGTCAGCATGGATTTACGAAAGGGAAATCATGCTTGACAAATGTACTAGAATTCTTCGAGGATGTAACTAGTAGAGTTGATGAGGGGGAGCCAGCGGATGTGGTTTATTTGGACTTTCAGAAAGCTTTTGACAAAGTCCCACATAAGAGGTTAGCATGTAAAATTAAAGCACATGGGATTGGGATAGTGTATTGCGATGGATAGAAAATTGGTTGGCAAACAGGAAACAAAGAGTAGGGATAAATGGGTCTTTTTCTGAATGGCAGGCAGTGACTAGTGGGGTACCGCAGAGATCGGTGCTAAGACCCCAGCTATTCACAATATACATTAATGATTTAGATGAGGGAACTAAATGTAATATCTCCAAATTTGCAGATGACACAAAACTGGGTGGGAGGGTGAGTTGTGAGGAGGATGCAGAGAGGCTTCAGGGTGATTTGGACAAGTTGAGTGAGTGGGCTAATGCATGGCAGATGCAATATAATGTGGATAAATGTGAGGGTTGGTGGCAAAAACAGGAAGGCAGATTATTTTCTGAATGGCTATAAACTGAGAGAGGGGAATATGCAGCGAGACTTGGGTATTCTCGTACACCAGTCGCTGAAGGTAAGCATGCAGGTGCTCAGGCGGTAAAAAGGGCAAATGGTAAGTTGGTCTTCATAGCGAGAGGATTCGAGTACAGGAGCAGGGATGTCTTGCTGCAATTATACAGGGCCTTGGTGAGGCCACACCTGGAATATTGTGTGCCGATTTGGTCTCCTTATCTGAGGAAGGATGTTCTTGATATAGAGGGAGTGCAGCGAAGGTTTACCAGACTGATTCCTGGGATGGGGGGACTGACGTATGAGGAGCGATGGAGTCGGTTAGGATTATATTCACTGGAGTTCAGAAGAGTGAGGGGGGGGATCTCATAGAAACCTATAAAATTCTAACAGGACGTGACAGGGTAGATGCAGGAAGGATGTTCCCGATGGTGGGGAAGCCCAGAACCAGGGGTCATAGTCTAAGGATACGGGGTAAACCTTTCAGGACTGAGATGAGGAGAAATTTCTTCACCCAGAGAGTGGTGGAATTTGCTACTGCAGAAAGCAGTTGAGGCCAAAACATTGTATGTTTTCAAGCAGGAGTTAGATATAGCTCTTGGGGCGAAAGGGATCAAAGGGTATGGGGCAAAAGCGGGAATAGGTTACAGAGTTGGATGATCAGCCACGATCATAATGAATGGCGGAGCAGGCTCGAAGGGCCAAATGGCCTACTCCTGTTCCTAGTTTCTATGTAATTACTCTGATTATTTACATATTTTCTATTGCATCTTATTTTAAATTACTGAGCACCTCCCTCCCTTCTGCACTGAATTCCCATTCTCACCAAATTCCTGTTACCACTCTGTATAGCAAGCCACTCTGTTTAGCAGATACAACTTCTCACACACACTGAACTGAACTAACCCAAGAGATTACACAAAAGGCTGAGTGTTGCGGCATGAGAACATGAGAAATAGGAGCAGGAGTAGGCCATTTGGCCCCTCAAGCATGCTCCATCATTTAAGGCTGATCTTCTGCCTCAGCTCCTCCTTCCTGCCTCCATAATCCCTTAATTCCCTTAGTACCCAAAAATCTATCAACCTCTATTTTGAATATATTCAATGACTGAGCATTCATGTCTCTCCAGGGGAGAGAATTCCAAAGATTTCCAATTCTTTGAGTGAATAAATTTTTCCTTAGCTCAATTCAAAATGGCCGACCCCTTATTCTGAGACTGTGATCCCAAGTTCTGGACTCCCCAGAAAGGGAATACATCCTCTCAGCATCTACCCTATCAAGCCCCTTAGGCATTGTATATGTTTCAATGAGATCACCTTTCATTTTTCCAAATTTTAGAGGACATAGTCTACTCAATCTCTCCTCATACGACAATCCCCTCATCTCAGGAACCTGTCTCGTAAACCTTCGTTGCACTCCCTCTCGGGCAAGTATATTCTTGCTTAGGTAAGGAGATCAAAACTGTACACAGTACTCCAGGTCTGACCTCAGCAAGGCCATATATAATTGTAGTAAGACTTCTTCACTATTGTACTCCAGTCCCTTTGTAATAAAGGCTAACTTACCGTACCTGCATGTTAACTTTCTGTGATTCATGTACAAGAACACCCAGGTCCCTCTGAATAATATTTTCCAGTCTCTCATCGTTTTAAAAAAAATACTGCTTTTCTATTTTTCCTTCCAAAGTGGATAACTTCACACTTCCCTACATTGTATTCCGTTCACCACCCTCTTGTCCACTCGTTTAACCTGCCTATATCCCTTTGCAGCCTCCCGTCCTCCTCGCAAATTAACTTTCCAACACAGACTCGGTGGGCCGAAGGGCCTGTTTCAGTGCTGTATCTCTAACTCTAACTCTAACTCAAACATGGATACATTAACTCAGTGCCCTCATCTAAGTCATTGAGAGAGGGGGTAGCACAGAGTGGTTGTGAAAAAGAGTGCAGCATTGACGGAGTGCTAAAGTCAGATAATTGGTGCAAGTGGGAATTTGGTGTTTTTTAATACCTCCTATACTTGAAGCAGAAGCTTGAGGCAAACCATTTTTCAATTTCTTTCTCCACTGCTTATTGCAAGCGAATGTGTAAAAAAAAAGAAAAACTTAAAACAAACTAAAAAGCAAATATAAATAACAAATTATCGAGGCCTGTTCCTGTGCTATCTTGTTCTTTGTTCTTTGAAGACATGACAGAGCAGTTTGTATGTCTGGACTACAGTATGTGGGAGTTTGTGGACAGAGAGACTGTCTCCTATCTCCATCATGAATCTTTCTGGCTTAGAAGCTGAATTGCGAGTTGAGATTCTCTGGCACGAAAGGGAGGGGGAACAATAGCTGGCCAGTTTGCTCCAGACTTCAGTCATATCTCAAGGAGAGGTGCAGGTTCAGAATGGGGTTGGTGTGATCGATAGTGTTCGGAGTAAGGAAAACCCAGGTGAGAGAAACAAATCCTATCCAACAGGTGCGATGTACTTACTACCTATGAGGATAGGGAAGGACAGCTGGAATGCAGACCATGGCATTGTGAGGCAGGAAGCTATACAAAGGTGGGTGAGGAGGAGTAGGGGAGCCAAATGTGGTATTTGTAGGGGATTCAGTAACTATGGAGACTGATAACAAGCTTTATAAGCAGGATTGAAAGTCCCTACCTATTGCCAGATTGAGGGATATCTTGAAAACAATTTTCAGTCCATTAACACCCTATCTGTACTAATGCTTTGTCTTTCAACACACCATTAACATATTGTTTGCCTTTGCTCCATGACCTTCTGGTCGTTTATTTTCTGTGACCTTGTCCTACCGACACCTTCTTTGTTATCGCTTGCCCCACCCCCGCTTTACTTGCTTAACACCTTTTACATTTCTAATATTTGCTAGTTCTGAAGAAGGGTCACTGACCTGAAACGTTAACTCTGCTTCTCTCTCCACAGATGCTGCCAGACCTGCTGAGTATTTCCAACATTTCTTGTTTTTATTCCATTCCTTGGGTCACTAGCACCAGCAGTGGGACAGGAAGGAACTGTACAGTTGGGATGGGCTCCACCTGAAATGAGCTAGAACCAGGGTCCCAGCGGAAAGGATAAATAGGACGGTCACAAGTACTTTAAAGTAGTAACTGGGGGAGAGAACTTGGGTGGAAAAGGTATGATAGATAATAGTTCAAAATGCAGAAGGGCAGATTAGCGTGTGGGGCACAAATATGCATTCTTCAGACAAACACACAGAATATAAGGAACGAATTGAATGAATTGCAGGTACAAATTCAACTGGGAGGGTCTGACATGGCAGTCGTCCTGAGACATGTCTGCAGGACATGTGCGGAGTTTGCAAGTTCTCCCTGTGTCTGCGTGGGTTTCCGCCGGGTGCTCCGGTTTCCTCCCACAGCCAAAGCCTTGCAGGTTGATAGGTAAATTGGCCATTGTAAATTGTTCCTAGTGTAGGTAGTTAGTAGGAGAATGGTGGGGATGTGGTAGAAGAATATGGGGTTAATATAGGATTAGTATAAATAGGTGGTTGTTGGTCGGCACAGACTCGGTGGGCTGAAGGGCCTGTTTCAGTGCTGTATCTCTAAATAAATAAATAAAGACAGTCAGTACTGGGAACTACATATACCAGGTTATAATGTCCAAAGGAAAGTTAGGATTGAATCCATCTTCAGCCAGAAGTGCCGAGTGAATCATCCATCTCAGACTCCTCCTGAAGTCCCCAGCATTAAAGATGCCAGTCTTCAGCCAATCCGATTAATTCCACATGATATCAGGAAGCAGCTGAAGATACCGGATACTGCAAAGGCAATGGGCCCTGACAACATTCCGGCAATAGTACTGAAGACTTGTGCTCCAGAAATAGCCATGCCCCTAGCCGAGCTGTCACTGGACTAGTAATCCAGAGGCTCAGGCTAATGTTCTGGGGACATGGATTCGAATCCCACCATGGCAGATGATGAAATTTGAATTCAATTCAATTATTGAATCTACAATTATAAAGCCAGTCTAATGGTGACCATGAAACCATTGTCGATTGTTGTAAAAACCCATCTGGTTCACCAATGTCCTTTAGTGAAAGAAATCATGTGACTCCTGATCCACAGCAGTGTGGTTGACTCTTAACTGCCCTCTGAAATGGCCTAGCAAACCACTCAGTGGTGTTAAAACTGCAACAGCAATTCAAGAAATTAGCTCACCCACCACATTCTGAAGGGCAGTTAAGGATGGGCAAAGAACACTGACCTAGCCAGTGATGCCCACATCCCATGAACGAGTATAAAAACAAACTACCCCACAATGTGGAAAATTGTTCAGGCATGTTCTGTGCACAAAAAGCAGGACAAATCCAACCCAGCCAATTGCCGCCCTATCAGTCTATTTCCGATCATCAGCAAAGTGATGGAAGGGGTTGTTGACAGTGCTATCAATCTAGCACAAAGGAAGATAGTTGTGGTTGTTGGAGATCATTGCAGGAGTTCCTCAGGGTAGTGTCCCAGGCCCAAACATCTTCAGCTGCTTCATTAATGACATTCCCTCCATCATAAGCTCAAAAGTGGGGATGTTCACTGATGATTGCTCAATGTTCAGCACCATTCGCGACTCCTCAGATACTGACGCAGCCAGTGTCCATATGCAGCAAGACATGAACAACGTCCAGGGTTGAGCTGATAAGTGGCAAGTAACACTAGCCTCACACAACTGCCAGGCAATGACCATCTCAAACAAGAGAGAATTTAACCATCTCCCCTTGAAGTTCAATGGCATTACCATCACTGAATCCCCCCCTATCAACATCCTGGGGGTCACATTGACCAGAAACTGAACTGGACCAGCCACATAAATGCTGTGGCTACAAAAGCAGGTCAGAGGCTGGGAATTCTGTGGTGAGTAACTCACCTCCTATCTTCCCAATGCCTGTCCACCATCTACAAGGCACAAGTCAGGAGTGTGATGGAATACTCTCCACTTGCCTGGATGGGTGCAGCTCCAACAACACTCAAGAAGCTCAACACCATCCAGGACAAAGCAGCCCACTTGATTGGCACCCCATCCACCGTCTTCAACATTCACTCCCTTCACGAAAGACACACAGTGGCAGCAGTGTGTACCATCTACAAGATGCACTGCCGCAACTCACCAAGGCTCCTTCGAAAGCAACTTCTACCATCTAGAAATACAAGGGCAGCAGATGCTACCACCTGCAAGTTCCCCTCCAAGCCACACACCATCCTGACTTGAAACTATATCACTGTTCCTGTGTCAAAATCCTGGGACTCCCTTCCTAACAGCACTGTGGGTATACCTACCCCCCATGACCTGCATGGGTTCAAGAAGGCTGCTCACCACCACCTTCTCAAGGGCAATTAGGGATGGGCAATAAATGCTGGCCTTGCCAGTGTTGCCCACATACTGCGTATGAATAAAAAAATAGAAAATGGTAGGGGGAGGAGTAGCCTTAGTTATTAAGGTTAAATTCACTTAAGTGATATGAAAGAATATAATGAGAGGCAGTGGAGACTTTATGGGTAGAATTAAGAAATAGTAAAGGATTTAAGACTGTATTGGGAGTTATGTATAGGCCCCCTGGTAGCAGCTGTGAAGTGGTAGATTGTATAAATGCTGAGAGCATGTAATAAAGGTTTTAATGGGGAATTTTAACTTTCATATAAATTAGGATAAGCAGACTTGCTCATGTCAGTAAGGTAGTGAATTTCCTGAGTGTATCTGGGATAGTTTTCTGCACCAATATATCCGAGGACCAACAAGGGGCAGACCATATTAAATTCAGTAATTGAGTGAGGAGCCAGGTTTAGTTAACAGCCTAATGGTTCGTGAATATTTATCAAATAGTGGTCATGATATATTTGAGCTCAACGCAGTGTTTGAAAGGGAGAAACAGAATCGTAGAAAGGTAACAGCACGGAAGGAGGCCATTCGTCCTGTCATGCCCATGTCAGCTGTCTGTAAGAGCTGCTCAGCTAGTCTCACTCCCCTCCATTTTTCCCGTAGCCAATTATTTCTCTTCAGATAATTTTCAAATTCCCTTCTAAAAGCCACGACTGAATCTGCCTCCACCACAGAGTCAGGCAGTGCTTTCCAGATCCGAACCACTTGCTGCATTAAAAACAATTCCTCATGCTGCCTCTGGTCCTTTTGCCAGTCACCTTAAAGCAGTGTCCTTTGGTTGTTAACCCTTCTGCCAATGGGAACAGTTTCTCCTCATCTACTCTGTCCACACCCCTCATGATTTTGAACACATCTATCAAATCTCCTCTCAACCTTCTTTTTTAAGGAGAACAGCCCCAGTTTCACCAATTGATCCTCATAACTGAAGTCTTTAATTCCTGGAACCATTCTTGTAAATCTTTTCTGCACTCTCTCTAACTTGGACAGATCCTTTCTAAAATGTGGTGACCAGAATTGGACGCAATACTTCTGTTGAGGCCAAACCAGTAGTTTAGAAAGGTTCGCCATAACTTGCTTGCTTTTGCACTCTATGCCTTTATAAATCCCAATGATGTCAAATGCAATGAGACAGAGACTGTCCACAGTAAACTGGGGAAATCTGTAAATGGCTAAAATGACAGAAGATCAGTGGAAGGAAAACTAAAGAGGTAAGAGACAACATAAGAAAAAGTATACAAAATTGCAAGATAGCACAGAACAGCGAAGGGTGACAAAACAGATAGTAAGAGCTACGAAAAGGGACTATGAAAAGAAACTTGCAGAGATATCAAAATCAACACAACATTTTAAAAATTACATTTAGAAAAAGAGGGTGGCCAGAAGCGATGTGGACTCCATGAAAATTGTCAATGAAAATAAGGAAATAGTGGGCATGCTGAATGCTTACTTTACATCAGTATTTACAGTAGAGGAAGAGGTCAGAATGCCAGACATCCCAAGGAAACTAATATTGAATCAAGAACAGGGACTCAAAAAAATTAATGTAAGTAAGATAACAGTGATGATGATGCCTAGTTCTTCGCAGACGAAGATCAAGGGAACATTTGGCTCTGTGGGTGCTGGCACACTTTCGGGTGGCTAAACAGTCCAATTCTAAATCTGCAGACTCTTGAGCATTTGGGGCACAGGAAGTCTTGACCTGGGAGCCCAGGCAGAAGCAGCATCCATCTGTTTTTGAAATTTTTCTCCTGCAGCTTCGCGTCTTAAGGACTCAAATCTGCACGTGGCATTCCTGATTTTTGAGCACCAGTTGAGCAGTTTCCTGCTCGCACATCCATTGTTCGATGTCAGCCAAGGAGAGTAACAGTAAGGTAACAACAATGGAAATATTAATGGCACAAACGAGTGAGAAATCCCCAGGACCAAATGGTTATTATCCCAGGATTTTAAAGGAAGTAGATGAGAACTTTGCAAATGCCCTAACTATAATTTTCCAACTTTCTCTCAATTTGGGAACCATTCCTTTCAATTGAAAAATTGTTTAAGTCACTGCACTATTGAAGAACGTTGACAGAGGAAAACCAGAGAATTATAGACCAATTAGCCTAACATCTATTGTTGAGAAATTGCTAGAGTCTGTAATTAAAGATAGAAATTTTCAGCTGATCAGAGAGACCCATTTGTAAAGGTTAGGTCCTGCTGACGAGCCTGATTGAATTTTTGAAGAGGTGACTACAGTAATGGACTGGGTTCTTTATATGAACTTCCAGAGACTTTTGATAAAGCCCCTCATAAGAGACTAAATTTAAAGCTCATGGAATTGAAGGCAAATTATTGATCTGATAAGGAAATTGGCTGACTGGAATGCGACAGAGAGTAGGGATAATGGGCAGGTGCTCTAATTTGGCAGCATGTGGCTATTGCTGTCCCACAAGGATCTGTGTTGAGGCCTCAACTGTCTGTTCTCAACTGTTTCATTAATGGCTTAGATGATGGGATAAAAAGCCACATATCCAAATTTTCTGATGACACAAAAATCGGTAAGATTGTAAGCTGTGTAGATGGAAGTGTAAAATTACAAAAGAGATATTGTTGCCTCACATCCGTTAAAAAGTACCTGGATGAGCACTTGGCACGTCATAACATTCAAGGCTATGGGCCAAGTGCTGGCAAATGGGATGAGGTAGACAGGTCAGGTGTCTTTAATGCCTCTTCTGCACTGTATTCTGTGATTAAGTGCATGGGTAAAACGGTGGCAAATAAATTTCAGTGTAGGCCATTGTGAGGTTGGACTTTGGAGCTAAAAAGGATAGAATAGGGAACTTTCTAAATGGAGAAAAGCTGAAAACAGTGGAGATCCAAAGAGATTTGGGGGTCCAGGTTCATTAGATCATTAAAATTTCATGAACAGGTATAGAGTATTTAAGGAAGTGTCCCCAGAAATAGTAGATGCATTGCTGGTCATTTTTCAAAATTCGATAGACTCTGGAACAGTTCCAGCGGATTGGAGGGTAGCTGCATTCTTGGAGAAGACTCGGAGGGCGGAGTTCCAGACCGGTAAGTATAAAAAACTTACCTCGGGGATTCACGGCCTACATTCTCGGAGAAGACTCGGAGGGCGGAGTTCCAGACCGGTAAGTATGAAAAACTTACCTCGGGGATTCGCGGCCTACATTCTCGGAGAAGACTCGGAGGGCGGAGTTCCAGACCGGTAAGTATAAAAAACTTACCTCGGGGATTCGCGGCCTACATTCTCGGAGAAGACTCGGAGGGCGGAGTTCCAGACCGGTAAGTATGAAACACTTACCTCGGGGATTCGCGGCCTACATTCTCGGAGAAGACTCGGAGGGCGGAGTTCCAGACCGGTAAGTATAAAAAACTTACCTCGGGGATTCGCGGCCTACATTCTCGGAGAAGACTCGGAGGGCGGAGTTCCAGACCGGTAAGTATAAAAAACTTACCTCGGGGATTCGCGGCCTACATTCTCGGAGAAGACTCGGAGGGCGGAGTTCCAGACCGGTAAGTATAAAAAACTTACCTCGGGGATTCGCGGCCTACACTCTCGGAGAAGACTCGGAGGGCGGAGTTCCAGACCGGTAAGTATAAAAAACTTACCTTGGGGATTCGCGGCCTACACTCTCGGAGAAGACTCGGAGGGAGGAGTTCCAGACCGGTAAGTATAAAAAACTTACCTCGGGGATTCGCGGCCTACACTCTCGGAGAAGACTCGGAGGGCGGAGTTCCAGACCGGTAAGTATAAAAAACTTACCTCGGGGATTCGCGGCCTACATTCTCGGAGAAGACTCGGAGGGAGGAGTTCCAGACCGGTAAGTATAAAAAACTTACCTCAGGGATTCGCGGCCTACATTCTCGGAGAAGACTCGGAGGGCGGAGTTCCAGACCGGTAAGTATAAAAAACTTACCTCGGGTAAAAAAAACTGAAAAGTGACGTCACAGGAAAGCTGTGACCTGATTGGCTGGTAGGGAATTTGTACTGAATTTGAAAATAAAACATTGGTAAAAATTGATTAAAACCCTTAATTAACTAATTAATAAGTAGAGTAACTAAACCAGAGGGAGAACGGACAGGGGGCATTCTGAAGGGGCAGGGTGAACAGCCAGAGGTTGTGGTACACATCGGTACCAACGACATAGGCAGGAAGAGTGACGAGGTCCTGCAGGGGGAGTTTAGGGAGTTAGGTAGAAAGTTAAACAGGACCTCTAGGGTTGTAATCTCGGGATTACTCCCTGTGCCACGTGCCAGTGAGGCTAGAAATAGGAAGATAATGCAGCTAAACACATGGCTGAACAGCTAGTGCAGAAGGGAGGGTTTCAGATATCTGGACCATTGGGATCTCTTCAGGGACAGATGGGACCTTTACAAGAAGGGCGGGTTGCATCTAAACTGGAGGGGCACTAATATCCTGGCTGCGAGGTTTGCGAGGGTTTAAACTAGTGTGGCAGGGGGGTGGGAACCAGAGCAGTAGGACAGCAAGTGAAATAAATGAGGGGGAACTAGTAAATAAGGCCAGTCAGACTAAGAGGAAGAGCAGGCAGGGAGATGTTGCGGGACTGGTGATCTGAAGTGCATTTGTTTCAATGCGAGAAGTATAACAGGTAAGGCAGATGAACTTCGAGCTTGGATTAGTACGTGGAGCTATGATGTTGTTATTACAGAGACTTGGTTGAGGGAAGGACAGGATTGGCAGCTAAATGTTCCAGGATTTAGAAGCTTCAGGCGGGATAGAAGGGGATGTAAAAGGGGTGGGGGAGTTGCATTACTGGTTAAGGAGAATATCACAGCTGAACTGCGGGAGGACATCTCGGAGGGGTCATGCAGCGAGGCAATATGGGTGGAGCTCAGGAATAGGAAGGGTGTAGTCACGATGTTGGGGGTTTACTACAGGCCTCCCAACAGCCAGCGGGAGGTAGAGGAGCAGATATGTAGACAGATTTTGGAAAGATGTAAAGGTAACAGGGTTGTAGTGGTGGGTGATTTTAACTTCCCCTATATTGACTGGGACTCACTTAGTGCTAGGGGCTTGGATGGGGCAGAATTTGTAAGGAGCATCCAGGAGGGCTTCTTGAAACAATACGTAGATAGTCCAACTAGGGATGGGGCCGTACTTGACCTGGTATTAGTTTAGTTTAGAGATACAGCACTGAAACAGGCCCTTCGGCCCACCGAGTCTGTGCCGACCATCAACCACCCATTTATACTAATCCTACACTACTTCTGTATTCCTACCACATCCCCACCTGCCCCTATATTTCCCTACCACCTACCTATACTAGTGGCAATTTATAATGGCCAATTAACCGATCAACCAGCAAGTCTTTGGCAAGTGGGAGGAAACCGGAGCACCCGGAGGAAACCCACGCAGACGCAGGGAGAACTTGCAAACTCCACACAGGCAGTACCCAGAATTGAACCCGGGTCGCTGGAGCTGGGAGGCTGCGGTGCTAACCACTGCGCCGCCCTCATATTGGGAAATGAGCCCAGACAGGTGGTCGAAGTTTCAGTCAGGGAGCATTTCGGGAACAGTGACCATGATTCCGTAAGTTTTAAGGTGGATAAGGATAAGAGTAGTCCTCGGGTGAAGGTGCTAAATTGGGGGAAGGCTAATTATAACAATATTAGGCAGGAACTGAAGAATTTAGATTGGGGGCAGCTGTTTGAGGGTAAATCAACATCTGACATGTGGGAGTCTTTCAAACGTCAGCTGATTAGAATCCAGGACCAGCATGTTCCTGTGAGGAAGAAGGATAAGTTTGGCAAGTTTCGGGAACCTTGGATAACGCGGGATATTGTGAGCCTGGTCAAAAAGAAAAAGGAAGCATTCGTAAGGGCTGGAAGGCTGGGAACAGACGAATCCCTTGAGGAATATAAAGACAGTAGGAAGGAACTTAAGCAAGGAGTCGGGAGGGCTAAAAGGGGTTATGAGAAGTCATTGACAAACAGGATTAAGGAAAATCCCAAGGCTTTTTATATGTATATAAAGAGCAAGAGGGTAACCAGGGAAAGGGTTGGTCCACTCAAGGACAGAGAAAGGAATCTCTGTGTGGAGCCAGAGGAAATGGGCGAGGTACTAAATTAGTACTTTGCATCAGTATTCACCAAAGCGAAGGACTTGGTGGATGATGAGTCGAGGGAAGGGAGTGTAGATAGTCTCAGTCATCTCATTATCAAAAAGGAGGAGGTGTTGGGTGTTTTGCAAAGCATTAAGTTATAATGAGAATAATCAGAATACTGAGGGAGGCAAGGGAAGAAATTGCTGGGGCCTTGACAGAAATCTTTGCATCCTCATTGGCTACAGTGAGGTCCCAGAGGACTGGAGAATAGCCAATGTTGTTCCTTTGTTTAAGAAGGGTAGCAAGGATAATCCAGGAAATTATAGGCCGGTGAGCCTTACGTCAGTGGTAGGGAAATTATTAGAGAGGATTTTTCGGGACAGAATTTACTCCCATTTGGAAACAAATGGACTTATTAGCGAGAGGCAGCATGGTTTAGTGAAGGGGAGGTCGTGTCTCACTAATTTGATTTAGTTTTTTGAGGAAGTGACAAAGATGATTGATGAAGGAAGGGTAGTGGATGTTATCTATATGGACTTCAGTAAAGCCTTTGACAAGGTCCCTCATGGCAGACTGATACAAAAGGTGAAGTCACATGGGATCAGAGGGGATCTGGCAAGATGGATACAGAACTGGCTCAGTCATAGAAGACAGAGGGTAGCAGTGGAAGGGTGCTTTTCTGAATGGAGGGATGTGACTAGTGGTGTTCCGCAGGGATCAGTGCTGGGACCTTTGCTGTTTGTAGTAGATATAAATGATTTGGAGGAAAATGTAGCTGGTCTGATTAGTAAGTTTGCGGACGACACAAAGGTTGGTGGAGTTGGGGACAATGATGAGGATTGTCAGAGGATACAGCAGGATATAGACTTGGTTGGAGACTTGGGCGGAGAAATGGCAGATGGAGTTTAATTTGGACAAATGTGAGGTAATGCATTTTGGAAGATCTAATGCAGGTGGGAAGTATACAGTAAATGGCAGAACCCTTAGGAGTATTGACAGGCAGAGAGATCTGGGCGTACAGGTCCACAGGTCACTGAAAGTGGCAACGAAGGTGAATAAGGTAGTCAAGAAGGCATACGGTATGCTTGCCTTCATAGGTCGGGGCATAGAGTATAAAAATAGGAAAGTCATGCTGCAGCTGTACAGAACTTTAGGCCACACTTTGAATATTGGGCGGCAGTGGTTAGCACCGCAGCCTCGCAGCTCCAGTGACCTGGGTTCAATTCTGGGTACTGCCTGTGTGGAGTTTGCAAGTTCTCCCTGTGTCTGCGTGGGTTTCTTCCGGGTGCTCCGGTTTCCTCCCACATGCCAAAGACTTGCAGATAGGTAAATTGGCCATTATAAATTGCCCCATAGTATAGGTAGGTAGTCAGGAAATATAGGGACAGGTGTGGATGTGGTAGGAATATGGAATTAGTGTAGGATTAGTATAAATGGGTGGTTGTTGGTCGGCACAGACTCGGTGGGCCGAAGGGCCTGTTTCAGTGCTGTATCTCTAAATAAATTTTTTTTAAATTGCGTGCAATTCTGGTTGCCACACTACCAGAAGGACGTGGAGGCTTTGGAGAGGGTACAGAAGAGGTTTACCAGGATGTTGCCTGGTCTGGAGGGCATTAGCTATGAGGAGAGGTTGGATAAACTCGGATTGTTTTCACTGGAACGACGGAGCTGGAGGGGCGACATGATAGAGGTTTACAAAGTTATAAGCGGCATGGACAGAGTGGATAGTCAGAAGCTTTTTCCTAGCGTGGAAGAGTCAGTTACTAGGGGACATAGGTTTAAGGTGCGAGGGGCAAATTTAAGAGGGGATGTGCGAGGCAAGTTCTTTACACAGAGGGTGGTGAGTGCCTGGAACTTGTTGCCGGGGGAGGTGGTGGAAGCAGGTACCATAGAGACGTTTAATAGGCATCTTGACAAATACATGAATAGGATGGGAATAGAGGGATACGGACCCCGGAAGTGCAGAAGGTTTTAGTTTAGACAGGCATCAAGATCGGCGCAGGCTTGGAGGGCTGAATGGCCTGTTCCTGTGCTGTATTGTTCTTTGTTCTAATGTAACCCCACTATTTAAAAAAAGGAGGTAGAGAGAAAACAGGGAATTATAGACTGGTTAGCCTGACATCAGTAGTGGGGAAAAAGCTGGAGTCCATCATAAAAGATGTAATAGCAGAGCACTTGGAAAACAATGACAGGATCGGACAAAGTCAACATGGATTTACGAAAGGGAAATCATGCTTGACAAATCTACTGGAATATTTTGAAGATGTAACTAGTAGAATAGATAAGGGAGAACCAGTGGATGTGGTGTATTTGGACTTTCAGAAGCCTTCTATAAGGTTCCACATAAGAGATTAGCATGGAAAATTAAAGCTCATGGGATTGGGTGGAAGGTACTGACATGGATAGAGAACTGGTTGGCAGACAGGAAACAAAGAGTAGGAATAAACAGGTCTTTTTCCGAGTGGCAGGCAGTGACTAGTGGGGTACCGCAGGGACCCCAGCTATTCACAATATCTATCAATGATATAGATGAGGGAATTAAATGTAATATATCCAAGTTTGCAGACGACACAAAGCTGGGTGAGAATGTGAGCTGTGATGAGGATGCAGAGAAGCTCCAGTGTGATTTGGACAGGTTGAGTGAGTGGGTAAATACATGGCAGATGCAGTATAATGTGGATAAATGTGAGGTTATCCACTTTGGTGGCAAAAACAGAAAGGCAGATTATTATCTGAACGGCGAAAGATTGGGAAAGGGGGAGGTGCAACGAGACCTGGGTTTTCTTGTGCACCAGTCGCTGAAAGTAAGCATGCAGCAGGCAGTTAAGAAGGCAAATGGTATGTTGGCCTTCATAGCGAGAGGATTCGAGTACAGGAGCAAGGATGTATTGCTGCAATTATACAAGGCCTTGGTGAAACCACATCTGGAATATTGTGTGCAGTTTTGGTCTCCTTATCTGAGGAAGGATGTTCTTGCTATGGAGGGAGTGCAGCAAAGGTTCACCAGACTGATTCCTGGGATGGCTGTACTGATGTATGAAGAGAGATTGGGTTGATTAGGCTTGTATTCACTAATGTTGAGAAGAATGAGAGGGGATCGCATAGAAACCTACAAAATTCTCACAGGACTGGACAGACTAGATACAGGAAGAATGTTCCCGATGGCAGGGGAGTCCAGGACCAGGGGTCACAGTCTAAGGATAAGGGGTAAGCCATTTAGGACTGAAATGAGGAGAGATTTCTTCACCCAGAGAGTGGTGAACCTGTGGAATTTTCTACCACAGAAAGCAGTTGAGGCCAAATCATTAAATATATTCAAGAAAGAGTTAGAAAGAGTTCTTAGGGCTAATGGGATCAAGGGATAGGGGGAGAAAGCGGGAACAGGGTGCTGAGTTTGGATGATTGTATTGAATGGCGGTGCAGGCTCGAAGGGCCGAATGGCCTACTCCTGCTCCTATTTTTCTATGTTTCTAAATTAATCAGAACGACTCATGAAATGCTGGCCTTGACAGTTAGAGGAATAGAATGCAAGGGGGTAGAAGTCGTGGTCGAGCTATCCAAAGCTCTGCTTAGACCATACCTGGATTATTGTGAGCACTTTTGGTCACCTTACTTTAGAAAGGATAGATTAGCCTTGGAAGGAGTGCAGTGTAGATTTACCAGAATGATACCTGGACTCCAAGGGTTAAGCTGCAAAGAGACATTAAACAAACTAGGGTTGTATTCCATGGAATTTAGAAGGCTGAGGGGTGATTTCATCGAAGTTTTCAAGGTATTAAGGGGAACAAATAGGGTAGATAGAGAAAAACAGTTCCCGCTAGTTGAGGAGTCTAGAACTGGGAGGCATAGTCAAAAATTAGAGCCAGACCTTTCAGGAGTGAAATTAGGAAAAGCTTCTACACACAAAGTGTGGTCAAAGTTTGGAATTCCCTTCAGTAAATGGTAATTGATGTGAGACCAATTATTAATTTTCAAATGATTGATGGATTTTTGTTAACCAGAGGTATTAAAGAATCTGATGCAAAGCTGTGTATATGGAGTTTGGTCGCAGATCAGTTATGATCTCATTGAATAGTGGAACAGGCTCGAGAAACTAAATGGCTTCTCCTTTTGATATTGGCTGTAACTAGATGAGTCCCAACCGCTGATCCTGTGGTATTCCACTGTTTACAGCCTGCCAGTCCAAAATGACCTTTTTATTTCTACCCTCTGTCGTCTCTCTGTTTATGGGTATGGTAACATAGTGGTTATGTTACTCGACCAGTAATCCAATTTAAATCTCACATTGCAGTTGTGGAATTTAAATTTAGTTAAATAAATAAATCTGAAATTAAAAGCGAATATCCGTAATGGTGACCATGTAATTACCAGATTGTCATAAAAATACATCTGGGTCACTAATGTTTTTTGAAAATCCAAATACACGATATCCATTGGTTCCCCTTTATCTACCCTGCTAGTTACACCCTTAAAAACTCTAACAGATTTGTGAAACACTACTTCCCTTTCATAAATCATGTTCACTCTGCTTAACTATATTATGATTTTCTAAGTGCCCTGTCACCCCATCTGTAGCAATAGATTCTAGCATTTTCCTTACTAATGATCTCAGGCTAACTGGCCTATAGTTCCCTGTTTTCGCTCTCCCTCCTTTTTTGAACAGTGGGGTTACGTTTGATACTTTCCAATTCATGGGGACTGTTCTAGAATCTAAGGAATTCTGGAAGATCAAAACCAATGCATCCACCATCTCTGCAGCTACCTCCTGAAAAACCCTAGGATGCAGGTCAAATCCAGGCGATTTGTTGAATTTAAATTCCATTAATTTCTCCATAATATTTATTTTATTAATATCCTTCCAAGTTCCTCCTTTCCAATAGACTGTTATTTCCAGAATGTTTTTTTATGTCTTCTGCCATAAAGACAGATACAAGTATTTGTTTAATGTCTCTGCAATTTTGTTATTCCACATTATACTTTCTCCTGTCTCTGCCTCTAAAGGGCCCACGTTTACTTTCACTAGTCTCTTCCCATTTATATACCTGTAGAAACAGTTAACAATCTGTTTTTATGTCTCTTGCTAGTTTACTCTCATATTCTCTTTTTTCTTTCCTTCACTATTTTTTGGGCTTCCTTTGCTGAATTCTAAAATCTTCCCAATCCTCAGGCTCACTATTCTTTTTTGGCAACATTATAAGCTTTAACTGTTCTTGTTAGCCAGGCTTGGAGCCCTATTCCTGTGGGGTTTTTATTCTTTAAGGGAATGTATGTTTCTTGCAAATTATGTCTTAATTCTTTAAATTCTAACCATTGCTTGCCTCCCTTCATGTCTTTTAATCTAATTTACCATTCTGCGTTAGCCAACTCACACCTCATACCTACATCGTTTGCTTTGTTCAGATTTAAGATCCTAGTTTTGTACTTAATGAAATCACTCTCAAACTCAATACAATATTTTGCCATATTATGATCACTCTTGCCTAGAGTGATAAATATAAGGTTATTATTTAACCCTTTCTCATTGCGCCAAAGATAGACCCAAAGTAGCCAGTTCCCTCGTTGGTCCCTCGACATGCTGAGCTAGAGAACTATCTTGTATACATTCCATGAACTTGTCCTCACACTATTACTGCAAATTTGGTTTGCCCAGTCTATATCAAAATTAAAGTTCCCCATCATTACTGTATTATCCTTATTGTGAGCACCGCTAATTTCCTGATTTATGCTCTGCCCTACACTGTTAGGGGGGGCCTAAAATCAATTCCCATGAATGTTTTCTGCCTTTATTGTTTCTTAGCTCCACCCAAACTGATTCTACATCCTGATTTTCCAAACAAAGATCCTTTCTGTCTACCATCTTTATCACCTGATTGGCAAGTCTCCAGCACTTATTCTTTTTAGCTGAAGTCTTCAGAGAATTCCAAGAATAAAGGTTGATGGTGTTGGTGAAGTCTTGACAAAGTGCCCAGGAATGTTTCCCAATGTGTATCAACAGTCACCCTCGAACGTCCAGCAGCAAGTGAACAGTAAGAGGTGATACACCTTTAAGCAAAATTTGAAATCCTCAGCAATGACGAGTTTACTCTCAATCAGCTGGTCACTGTTAGGAGAAGGCATTAGGTGAAGTGCTAGCCACTAAAATGCTGTGCAGCCTCTTCAATGAGCGCCAGCTCGCAATTTAAGTGGCAATCAGCCCTTAACAATCCTCCAAGATGGCGTCTTGCATTACAAGTGGAATTTGCTGTTTGTAGTATATATAAATGATTTGGAGGAAAATGTAGCTGGTCTGATTAGTAAGTTTGCGGATGACACAAAGGTTGGTGGAGTTGCGGATAGTGATGAGGATTGTCAGAGGATACAGCAGGATATAGATCGGTTGGAGACTTGGGCGGAGAAATGGCAGATGAAGTTTAATCCGGAAAAATGTGAGGTAATGCATTTTGGAAGATCTAATACAGGTGGGAAGTATACAATAAATGGCAGAACCCTTAGGAGTATTGACAGGCAGAGAGATCTGGGTGTACAGGTCCACAGGTCACTGAAAGTGGTAATGCAGGTGGATAAGGTAGTCAAGAAGGCATACGGCATGCTTGCCTTCATCGGTCGAGGCAAAGAGTATAAAAATTGGCAAGTCATGCTGCAGCTGTACAGAACTTTAGTTAGGCCACACTTGGAATACTGCGTGCAATTCTGGTCGCCACACTACCAGAAGGATGTGGAGGCTTTGGAGAGGGTACAGAAGAGGTTTACCAGGATGTTGCCTGGTCTGGAGGGCATTAGCTATGAGGAGAGGTTGGAAAAACTCGGATTGTTTTCACTGGAACGACGGAGGTGGAGGGGCGACATGATAGAGGTTTACAAAGTTATGAGTGGCATGGACAGAGTGGATAGTCAGAAGCTTTTTCCCATGGTGGAAGAGTCAGTTACTGGGGGACATAGGTTTAAGGTGCGAGGGGCAAAGTTTAGAGGGGATGTGCGAGGCAAGTTTTTTTATACAGAGGGTGGTGAGTGCCTGGAACTTGCTGCCAGGGGAGGTGGTGGAAGCAGGTACAATAGTGACGTTTAAGAGGCATCTTGACAAATACATGAATAGGATGGGAATAGAGGGATACGGACCCAGGAAGTGCAGAAGGTTTTAGTTTAGACAGGCATCAAGATGGGCGCAGGCTTGGAGGGCTGAATGGCCTGTTCCTGTGCTGTACTGTTCTTTGTCCTTTAAACCAGAATTTCAGCTGAAGATCCCATTTTGGCCACCTTAGAGACTCATTAATGCTCAAACTATCCAGGGAAAATCATTGTTCCAAGGCTATTTGCAACTTTTTGCTTCTGTCTACACGACTTACTGTGCCATCTAACTTAGTATCGTCAGAAAACTTAGAATACATCAACAATTTGCTCACCTGCTTCTTTCAATACCCTGGGAGTACTATGTCCTCAGGATTTGTTGATCTTTAATTTCATTGGTTTCTCCATTACCATGTTTTTATTTATATTGAAGTTAGTCAGTTCCTGCCCTTGATTTATTTAGCATTTTTCTTGTATCTCATCCTCAACATCCAGTGGTTCTCAAACTATTTTGGTTGAAGGGCCCCTTTTCCAAAAGGATTATTAATCACCGACCTCCATCTAAATTGTAATACTGTATAATATAATAAGAAATTGTTCCATGTAAAGAGTATTTTAATAATGCTTTTAATAAAATATGTTAGCGGGATGGGTGTGCCTGCTTCAAACTGCAGAATCTGTCTATCCTAAACAGGAGCACGGGGAGAGCGGGAGCACGGAGGGAGAGCGGGAACAGGGAGGGAGAGCGGGAGCACACGGGGAGAGTGGGAGCAGGCGGAGAGTGGGAGCACGGGAAGGGCGGGAGCAAGGGGAGAGAAGGAGCAAGGGGAAAGAATCACAGAATTGTTACAGCGCAGAAGGAGGCCATTCTTCCCATCATGTCTGCACCAGCTCTTCAAATGAGCAATTCACCTTGTGCCACGCCCCCTCCTTCTCCCCGTAACCCTGCATATTCTTCTTTTTAATGTAACAGTCTAATTCCCTTTTGAATGCTTCAGTTGAACCTGCCTCCACCACATTCTCAGGCAGTGCATTCTACACCTTAACCACTCGCTGCGTGAAAAAGTTTTTCTTCGTGTCATTTTTGCTTTTTTTTACCAATTACTTTAAACCTGTGCCCACTTGTTCTCAATCCTTTCACGAGTGGGAACAGTTTCTCCCTATCTACTCTGTCCAGATTTTGAATATCTCTATCAAATCACCTCTCAGCCTTCTCCTCAAGGAAAACAGTCCTATCTTCTCCAATTTATCTTCATAACTGAAATTCCTCATCCCTGGAACCATTCTTTTCTGTACTCTCGCCAATGCCTTTACATCTTTCCTCAAGTTCGACGCCCAGAACTGGACACAATACTCCAGCTGAGGCTGAACTAGTGTCTTATATAAGTTCAACATAACTTCCTTGCTCTTGTACTCTATACCCCTGTTAATAAAGCCCAGGATGCTGTATGCTTTATTAACCGGTCTCTAAACCTGTTCTGCCACCTTCAATGACATGCACCCATACACCCAGGTCCCTCTGCTCCTGCACCCCCTTTAGAATTGTACCTTTTATTTTATATTGTCTCTCCATGTTCTTTCTACAAAATGAATCACTTCACATTTCTATGCATTGAACTTCATCTGCCGCCAGTCCACCCATTCCACCAACTTTTCTATATCCTTTTGAAGTTCTACACTATCTTCCTCAAAGTTCACAATGCCTCCAAGTTTTGTATCATCCGCAAACTTTGAAATTGTATGCTGGACACCAAGGTCTAGGTCATTAATATATATCAGGAAAAGCAAGGGTCCCAACACTGACGTTTGGGGAACTCCACAACAAACCTTCCTCCAGCCCAAAAACACATCTTTTAACCACTACTCTTTGTTTCCTGTCACTCATCCAATTCCGAATCCATGTTGCTGCCACTCATGTATTCCACGAGCTATGACTTTGTTCAGAATTCTGTTGTGTGACACTGTATCAAATGCCTTTTGAAAGTCCATGTACACCACATCAACAGCATTGCCCTCATCAACCCTCTCTGTTACCTCTTCCAAAAAACTGCAGTAAGTTAGTTAAACATGATTTTCCCTTAACAAATCCATGTTGGCTTTCTTTAATTGACCTGCATTTGTCCATGTGACTTTTAATTTGTCTCGAATTATTCTTCCTAGAAGTTTCCCCATCACTGAGGTTAAACTGACTGGTCTGTAGTTGCTGGGCTTATCTTTATTTCCTTTTTTGAACAAGAGTGTAACAATTCTCCAGTCCTCTGGCACCACCCCTGAGTCGAAGGAAGACTGAAAAATTTAGTTTAGTTTAGTTTAATTTAGAGATACAGCACTGAAACAGGCCCTTCCGCCCACCGAGTCTGTGCCAACCATCAACCACCCATTTATACTAATCCTACACTAATTCCATATTCCTACCAGTGATGCCATTGATTCTCTAGCCAGCGGAAAAGCCCCTGGGAAGGACAGCATTACCCCTGAAATAATCAAGAGTGCCAAGCCTGCTATACTCTCAGCACTACATGAACTGCTATGCCTGTGCTGGGACGAGGGAGCAGTACCCCAGGACATGCGCGATGCCAATATCATCACCCTCTATAAAAACAAAGGTGACCGAGGTGACTGCAACAACTGCCGTGGAATCTCCCTGCTCAGCATAGTGGGGAAAGTCTTTGCTCGAGTCGCTCTGAACAGGCTCCAGAAGCTGGCCGAGCGCGTCTACCCTGAGGCACAGTGTGGCTTTCGTGCAGAGAGATCGACTATTGACATGCTGTTCTCCCTTCCTCAGATACAGGAGAAATGCCGTGAACAACAGATGCCCCTCTACATTGCTTTCATTGATCTCACCAAAGCCTTTGACCTCGTCAGCAGACGTGGTCTCTTCAGACTACTAGAAAAGATCGGATGTCCACCAAAGCTACTAAGTATCATCACCTCATTCCATGACAATATGAAAGGCACAATTCAACATGGTGGCTCCTCATCAGAGCCCTTTCCTATCCTGAGTGGTGTGAAACAGGGCTGTGTTCTCGCACCCACACTTTTTGGGATTTTCTTCTCCCTGCTGCTTTCACATGCGTTCAAATCCTCTGAAGAAGGAATTTTCCTCCACACAAGATCAGGGGGCAGGTTGTTCAACCTTGCCCGTCTAAGAGCGAAGTCCAAAGTACGGAAAGTCCTCATCAGAGAACTCCTCTTTGCTGACGATGCTGCTTTAACATCTCACACTGAAGAGTGCCTGCAGAGTCTCATCGACAGGTTTGCGTCTGCCTGCAATGAATTTGGCCTAACCATCAGCCTCAAGAAAACGAACATCATGGGGCAGGACGTCAGAAATGCTCCATCCATCAATATTGGCGACCACGCTCTGGAAGTGGTTCAAGAGTTCACCTACCTAGGCTCAACTATCACCAGTAACCTGTCTCTAGATGCAGAAATCAACAAGCGCATGGGAAAGGCTTCCACTGCTATGTCCAGACTGGCCAAGAGAGTGTGGGAAAATGGCGCACTGACACGGAACACAAAAGTGCGAGTGTATCAGGCCTGTGTCCTCAGTACCTTGCTCTATGGCAGCGAGGCCTGGACAACGTATGCCAGCCAAGAGCGACGTCTCAATTCATTCCATCTTCGCTGCCTTCGGAGAATACTTGGCATCAGGTGGCAGGACTATATCTCCAACACAGAAGTCCTTGAAGCGGCCAACACTCCCAGCTTATACACACTACTGAGTCAGCGGCGCTTGAGATGGCTTGGCCATGTGAGCCGCATGGAAGATGGCAGGATCCCCAAAGACACATTGTACAGCGAGCTCGCCACTGGTATCAGACCCACCGGCCGTCCATGTCTCCGCTATAAAGACGTCTGCAAACGCGACATGAAATCATTGATCACAAGTCGTGGGAGTCAGTTGCCAGCATTCGCCAGAGCTGGCGGGCAGCCATAAAGACAGGGCTAGTAATTGGCAGGAAAAAAGACAGAGGCGCAAGGGGAGAGCCAACTGTGCAACAGCCCCGACAAACAAATTTCTCTGCAGCACCTGTGGAAGAGCCTGTCACTCCAGAATTGGCCTTTATAGCCACTCCAGGCGCTGCTTCACAAACCACTGACCACCTCCAGGCGCGTATCCATTGTCTCTCGAGATAAGGAGGCCCAAAAGAAAGAAAGAAACACTAATTCCATATTCCTACCACATCCCCACCTGTCCCTATATTTCCCTACCACCTACCTATACTAGGGGCAATTTATAATGGCCAATTAATCTATCAACCTGCAAGTCTTTGGCATGTGGGAGGAAACCGGAGCACCCGGAGGAAACCCACGCAGACACAGGGAGAAATTGCAAACTCCACACAGGCAGTACCCAGAATTGAACCCGGGTCGCTGGAGCTGTGAGGCTGCGGTGCTAACCACTGCGCCACTGTGCCGCCCTTATCGCCAGTGCCTCTGCAATTTCCACTCTCACTTCCCTCAGTATCCTTGAAGTATCTCATCCGGCCCTGGTACAGACAGCCTATCCAATACCTCCTCCTTATCAATTTTAAACCCTTCCGGTGTCTGAATTACCTCCTCTTTCACCGTTGCCTGGGTTGCATCTTCTTCCTTGGTCCAGACAGATGCAAATTATTCATTTAATACCTCAGTTATGCCCTCTGCCTCCATGATGCGATTAGGCAAGATTTAGGATGCGTAGGATGGGGAAGGAAACTGCAGGGGATGGGCACAATCGAAATGTGGAGCTTATTCAAGGAGCAGCTACTGCGTGTCCTTGATAAGTATGTACCTGTCAGGCAGGGAGGAAGTTGTCGAGCGAGGGAGCCGTGGTTTACTAAAGAAGTTGAAGCACTTGTCAAGAGGAAGAAGAAGGCTTATGTTCGGATGAGACGTGAAGGCTCAGTTAGGGCGCTTGAGAGTTACAAGCTAGCCAGGAAGGATCGAAAGGGAGAGATAAGAAGAGCAAGGAGAGGACACGAGAAGTCATTGGCGGATAGGATCAAAGAAAACCCTAAGGCTTTCTATAGGTATATCAGGAATAAAAGAATGACTAGAGATAGGTTAGGGCCAATCAAGGATAGTAGTGGGAAGTTGTGTGTGGAATCAGAGGAGGTAGGGGAAGTGTTAAATGAATATTTTTCGTCAGTATTTACAGTGGAGAAAGAAAATGTTGTCGAGGAGAATACTGAGATACAGACTACTAGGCTCGATGGGATTGAGGTTCACAAGGAGGAGGTGTTAGCAATTTTGGAAAGAGTGAAAATAGATAACTCCCCTGGGCCAGATGGGATTTATCCTAGGATTCTCTGGGAAGCCAGGGAGGAGATTGCAGAGCCTTTGTCCTTGATTTTTATGTCATCATTGTCGACAGGAATAGTGCCGGAAGACTGGAGGATAGCAAATGTTGTCCCCTTGTTCAAGAAGGGGAGTAGAGACAGCCCTGGTAATTATAGACCTGTGAGCCTTACTTCGGTTGTGGGTAAAATGTTGGTAAAGGTTATAAGAGATAGGATTTATAATCATCTTGAAAAGAATAAGTTAATTAGAGATAGTCAGCACGGTTTTGTGACGGGTAGGTCGTGCCTCACAAACCTTATTGAGTTTTTCGAGAAGGTGACCAAACAGATGGATGAGGGTAAAGCCGTGGATGTGGTCTATATGGATTTCAGTAAGGCGTTTGATAAAGTTCCCCACGGTAGGCTATTGCAGAAAATACAGAAGTATGGGATTGAAGGTGAATTAGTGCTTTGGATCAGAAATTGGCTAGCTGAAAGAAGACAGAGGGTGGTGGTTGATGGTAAATGTTCATCCTGGAGTTTAGTTACTAGTGGTGTACCGCAAGGATCTGTTTTGGGGCCACTGCTGTTTGTCATTTTTATAAATGACCTGGATGAGGGTGTAGAAGGGTGGGTTAGTAAATTTGCGGATGACACGAAGGTCGGTGGAGTTGTGGATAGTGCCGAAGGATGTTGTAGGGTACAGAGGGACATAGATAGGCTGCAGAGCTGGGCTGAGAAATGGCAAATGGAGTTTAATGCGGAAAAGTGTGAGGTGATTCACTTCGGAAGGAGTAACAGGATTGCAGAATACTGGGCTAATGGGAAAATTCTTGGTAGTGTAGATGAGCAGAGAGATCTTGGTGTCCAGGTACATAAATCCCTGAAAGTTGCCACCCAGGTTAATAGAGCTGTTAAGAAGGCATATGGTTAGCTTTTATTAGTAGGGGGATCGAGTTTAGGAGCCACGAGGTCATGCTGCAGCTGTACAGAACTCTGGTGCGGCCGCACCTGGAGTATTGCGTGCAGTTCTGGTCACCGCATTATAGGAAGGATGTGGAAGCTTTGGAAAAGGTGCAGAGGAGATTTACTAGGATGTTGCCTGGTATGGAGGGAAGGTCTTACGAGGAAAGGCTGAGGGACTTGAGGTTGTTTTCGTTAGAGAGAAGGAGGAGAAGAGGTGACTTAATAGAGACATATAAGATAATCAGAGGGTTGGACAGGGTGGATAGTGAGAGCCTTTTTCCTCGGATGGTGATGGCAAACACGAGGGGACATAGCTTTAAGTTGAGGGGTGATAGATATAGGACAGATGTCAGAGGTAGTTTCTTTACACAGAGAGTAGTAGGGGCGTGGAACGCCCTGCCTGCAACAGTAGTAGACTCGCCAACTTTAAGGGCATTTAAGTGGTCATTGGATAGACATATGGATGAAAATGGAATAGTGTAGGTCAGATGGTTTCACAGGTCGGCGCAACATCGAGGGCTAAAGGGCCTGTACTGCGCTGTAATGTTCTATGTTCTATGTGCAAATCCCCTTTTGGTCCCTAATCAGCCCCACTCCTCCTTTTACACCCTTTTAATAATCATATGTCTGTAGAAAACTTTGGGATTCCCTTTTACGTTAACTGCCAATCTCTTTTGATGCTCTCTCTTTGCTTCTTTTATTTGCTTTTTCACTTCCCTTCTGAACTTTCTATATTCAGCCTGGTTTTCAATAGTATTTTCTACATGGCAACTGTCATAAGCACAATTTTTCTTTTTTATCTTAATCTCTATCTCTTTTGTCATCCAGGGAGCTCTGGATGTGTTTGCCCTATTTTCCCTTCGAGGGAACATCCCTTGATTGTGCCCGAACTATCTCTTCTTTGAATGTAGCCCATTGTTCAGCTATCGTTTCTCCTGCCAACCTTTGACTCCAATTTATTCGTCCCAGATCTGTTCTTACCCCATTGAAGTTGGCTTTTCCTCCAGTTAGTTATTCTCCCTGAACGGGAGAGCGGGAGCACGGGGAGGGGGCGCGGGAGCACGGGGAGGGCGGATGGGAGCACGGGGAGGGTGGCAGCACAGGGAGAATAGAAGCACACTTCCAGCCAAAACTCATACGTTTACTGTGGACAATGGCACTTACACATAATTTTACTGACTGCCAGGAAAGTCTGTATAGACCCACAGGGGTCAGAAACTCCAGTTTGAGAAACACTGCACTACCTCGAAGATCAATGCAAAGTAATTATTTGTTAAGTATGTAATTTCCTGAATTCCAATTACAATAGCAATTGAATAATTGGCTTCTCCCCTCCATAGCTCTGTAACATCCTCCAGTCCTTCGAGATATCTATGCCTCTCTAGTCCTGTCTCTTGAACATCCCTGATTTTAATGACTCCACCATTGGCAGCCATACCTTCAGCTGCCTGGGCCCTGAGCTCTGGAGTTCCCTCCCTAAACCTCTCCACTCTCTTCCTCCTTTTCCTTCTTAAAGACCCTCATTAAAACTTCTTTGAGCAAAGTTCTGGTCACCTGTCCTAATATTTCCCTATGTCGCTCAGTGAGACACCTTACTACATGTAGGGTGTGTTATGAAGGTATGATGTTGTTTGTTTGTGTTTAGGCTGTGGAGGTTGTCAACGAGCAGTTG
>NC_090401.1:6185000-6193612 GCF_036365525.1 Heterodontus francisci
CTCCACACACACACACACTGCTCTCTCTCTCATCCACACACACACACACTGCTCTCTCTCTCTCCCACACACACACACACTGCTCTCTCTCTCTCTCTCTCCACACACACACACACTGCTCTCTCTCTCTCTCTCCCACACACACACACACTGCTCTCTCTCTCTCTCTCTCTCATACACACACACACACTGCTCTCTCTCTCTCTCCCACACACACACACACTGCTCTCTCTCTCTCTCATACACACACACACACACTGCTCTCTCTCTCTCTCTCCCACACACACACACACTGCTCTCTCTCTCTCTCATACACACACACACACTGCTCTCTCTCTCTCTCTCCCACACACACAAACACTGCTCTCTCTCTCTCTCTCATACACACACACACACTGCTCTCTCTCTCTCTCTCCCACACACACACACACTGCTCTCTCTCTCTCTCTCCCACACACACAAACACTGCTCTCTCTCTCTCTCATACACACACACACTGCTCTCTCTCTCTCTCCCACACACACACACAATGCTCTCTCTCTCTCTCATACACACACACACACTGCTCTCTCTCTCTCTCATACACACACACACACTGCTCTCTCTCTCTCTCTCTCCCACACACACAAACACTGCTCTCTCTCTCTCTCTCATACACACACACACACTGCTCTCTCTCTCTCTCTCACACACACACACACTGCTCTCTCTCTCTCTCTCTCCCACACACACAAACACTGCTCTCTCTCTCTCTCACACACACACACACTGCTCTCTCTCTCTCTCTCCCACACACACAAACACTGCTCTCTCTCTCTCTCATACACACACACACACTGCTCTCTCTCTCTCTCCCACACACACACACACTGCTCTCTCTCTCTCTCTCCCACACACACAAACACTGCTCTCTCTCTCTCTCTCATACACACACACACACTGCTCTCTCTCTCTCTCCCACACACACAAACACTGCTCTCTCTCTCTCTCACACACACACACACACTGCTCTCTCTCTCTCTCTCATACACACACACACTGCTCTCTCTCTCTCTCTCCCACACACACACACACACTGCTCTCTCTCTCTCTCATACACACACACACACACTGCTCTCTCTCTCTCTCCCACACACACACACACACTGCTCTCTCTCTCTCTCATACACACACACACACACTGCTCTCTCTCTCTCTCTCATACACACACACACACTGCTCTCTCTCTCTCTCTCCACACACACACACACTGCTCTCTCTCTCTCTCTCTCCCTCCCTCTCCCACACACACACACTGCTCTCTCTCTCTCTCATACACACACACACACACTGCTCTCTCTCTCTCTCTCCCACACACACACACACTGCTCTCTCTCTCTCTCTCCCACACACACAAACACTGCTCTCTCTCTCTCTCATACACACACACACACTGCTCTCTCTCTCTCTCTCATACACACACACACTGCTCTCTCTCTCCCTCTCCCACACACACACACACTGCTCTCTCTCTCTCTCATACACACACACACACACTGCTCTCTCTCTCTCTCTCCCACACACACACACACTGCTCTCTCTCTCTCTCTCCCACACACACAAACACTGCTCTCTCTCTCTCTCATACACACACACACACACTGCTCTCTCTCTCTCTCATACACACACACACTGCTCTCTCTCTCCCTCTCCCACACACACACACACTGCTCTCTCTCTCTCTCATACACACACACACACACTGCTCTCTCTCTCTCTCTCCCACACACACACACACTGCTCTCTCTCTCTCTCCCACACACACAAACACTGCTCTCTCTCTCTCTCATACACACACACACACACTGCTCTCTCTCTCTCTCTCCCACACACACACACACTGCTCTCTCTCTCTCTCTCCACACACACACACACTGCTCTCTCTCTCTCTCTCCACACACACACACACTGCTCTCTCTCTCTCTCATACACACACACACACACTGCTCTCTCTCTCTCTCTCCCACACACACACACACTGCTCTCTCTCTCTCTCTCCCACACACACACACACTGCTCTCTCTCTCTCTCTCTCACACACACACAACACTGCTCTCTCTCTCTCTCATACACACACACACACACTGCTCTCTCTCTCTCTCTCCCACACACACACACACTGCTCTCTCTCTCTCTCTCCCACACACACACACACTGCTCTCTCTCTCTCTCATACACACACACACACACTGCTCTCTCTCTCTCTCTCCCACACACACACACACTGCTCTCTCTCTCTCTCTCCCACACACACACACACTGCTCTCTCTCTCTCTCTCCCACACACACAAACACTGCTCTCTCTCTCTCTCAACACTGCTCTCTCTCTCTCTCATACACACACACACACACTGCTCTCTCTCTCTCTCTCCACACACACACACACTGCTCTCTCTCCCTCTCCCACACACACAAACACTGCTCTCTCTCTCTCTCATACACACACACACACACTGCTCTCTCTCTCTCTCTCCACACACACACACACTGCTCTCTCTCTCTCTCTCCCACACACACACACACTGCTCTCTCTCTCTCTCTCCCACACACACAAACACTGCTCTCTCTCTCTCTCATACACACACACACACACTGCTCTCTCTCTCTCTCTCCCACACACACACACACTGCTCTCTCTCTCTCTCTCCCACACACACACACACTGCTCTCTCTCTCTCTCTCCCACACACACAAACACTGCTCTCTCTCTCTCTCATACACACACACACACACTGCTCTCTCTCTCTCTCTCCCACACACACACACACTGCTCTCTCTCTCTCTCTCCCACACACACACAACACTGCTCTCTCTCTCTCTCTCCCACACACACACACACTGCTCTCTCTCTCTCTCTCCCACACACACAAACACTGCTCTCTCTCTCTCTCCCACACACACACACACTGCTCTCTCTCTCTCTCCCACACACACACACACACTGCTCTCTCTCTCTCTCTCCCACAAACACACACACTGCTCTCTCTCTCTCTCTCCCACACACAGACACACTGCTCTCTCTCTCTCTCTCCCACACACACAAACACTGCTCTCTCTCTCTCTCTCCACACACACACACACTGCTCTCTCTCTCTCTCTCCCACACACACACACACTGCTCTCTCTCTCTCCCACACACACACACACTGCTCTCTCTCTCTCTCTCTCCCACACACACACACACTGCTCTCTCTCTCTCTCTCCCACACACACACACACTGCTCTCTCTCTCTCTCTCCCACACACACACACACTGCTCTCTCTCTCTCTCCACACACACACACACTGCTCTCTCTCTCTCTCTCATACACACACACACACTGCTCTCTCTCTCTCTCTCCCACACACACACACACTGCTCTCTCTCTCTCTCTCCCACACACACAAACACTGCTCTCTCTCTCTCTCTCCCACACACACACACACTGCTCTCTCTCTCTCTCTCCCACACACACACACACTGCTCTCTCTCTCTCTCTCCCACACACACACACACTGCTCTCTCTCTCTCTCTCCCACACACACACACACTGCTCTCTCTCTCTCTCTCCCACACACACACACACTGCTCTCTCTCTCTCTCTCCCACACACACAAACACTGCTCTCTCTCTCTCTCTCCCACACACACACACACTGCTCTCTCTCTCTCTCTCCCACACACACACACACACTGCTCTCTCTCTCTCTCCCACACACACACACACTGCTCTCTCTCTCTCTCTCCCACACACACACACACTGCTCTCTCTCTCTCTCACACACACACACACTGCTCTCTCTCTCTCTCTCAACACACACACACACTGCTCTCTCTCTCTCTCTCCCACACACACACACACTGCTCTCTCTCTCTCTCTCCCACACACACACACACTGCTCTCTCTCTCTCTCTCCCACACACACACACTGCTCTCTCTCTCTCTCTCCCACACACACACACACTGCTCTCTCTCTCTCTCCCACACACACACACACTGCTCTCTCTCTCTCTCTCATACACACACACACACTGCTCTCTCTCTCTCTCTCCCACACACACACACACTGCTCTCTCTCTCTCTCCCACACACACACACACTGCTCTCTCTCTCTCTCTCCCACACACACACACACTGCTCTCTCTCTCTCTCTCCCACACACACACACACTGCTCTTCTCTCTCTCTCTCCCACACACACACACACTGCTCTCTCTCTCTCTCTCCACACACACACACACTGCTCTCTCTCTCTCTCTCCCACACACACAAACACTGCTCTCTCTCTCTCTCCCACACACACACACACTGCTCTCTCTCTCTCTCTCCCACACACACACACACTGCTCTCTCTCTCTCTCCACACACACACACACTGCTCTCTCTCTCTCTCTCCCACACACACACACACTGCTCTCTCTCTCTCTCTCCCACACACACACACACTGCTCTCTCTCTCTCTCTCCCACACACACACACACTGCTCTCTCTCTCTCTCTCCCACACACACACACACTGCTCTCTCTCTCTCTCCTCACACACACACACACACTGCTCTCTCTCTCTCTCTCCCACACACACAAACACTGCTCTCTCTCTATCTCTCCCACACACACACACACTGCTCTCTCTCTCTCTCTCCCACACACACACACACTGCTCTCTCTCTCTCTCCCACCCACACACACACTGCTCTCTCTCTCTCTCTCTCCACACACACACACACTGCTCTCTCTCTATCTCTCCCACACACACACACACTGCTCTCTCTCTCTCTCTCCCACACACACACACACTGCTCTCTCTCTCTCTCTCCCACACACACACACACTGCTCTCTCTCTCTCTCTCCCACACACACACACACTGCTCTCTCTCTATCTCTCCCACACACACACACACTGCTCTCTCTCTCTCTCTCCCACACACACACACACTGCTCTCTCTCTCTCTCTCCCACACACACACACACTGCTCTCTCTCTCTCTCCCACACACACAAACACTGCTCTCTCTCTCTCTCATCCACACACACACACACTGCTCTCTCTCTATCTCTCCCACACACACACACACTGCTCTCTCTCTCTCTCTCCCACACACACACACACTGCTCTCTCTCTCTCTCTCCCACACACACACACACTGCTCTCTCTCTCTCTCTCTCCACACACACACACACTGCTCTCTCTCTATCTCTCCCACACACACACACACTGCTCTCTCTCTCTCTCTCCCACACACACACACACTGCTCTCTCTCTCTCTCTCCCACACACACACACACTGCTCTCTCTCTCTCTCTCCACACACACACACTGCTCTCTCTCTCTCTCTCTCCCACACACACACACACTGCTCTCTCTCTCTCTCTCCCACACACACACACACTGCTCTCTCTCTCTCTCTCCCACACACACACACACTGCTCTCTCTCTCTCTCTCCCACACACACAAACACTGCTCTCTCTCTCTCTCCCACACACACACACACTGCTCTCTCTCTCTCTCTCCACACACACACACACACTGCTCTCTCTCTCTCTCTCACAAACACACACACTGCTCTCTCTCTCTCTCTCCCACACACACACACACTGCTCTCTCTCTCTCTCTCCCACACACACAAACACTGCTCTCTCTCTCTCTCTCCCACACACACACACACTGCTCTCTCTCTCTCTCTCCCACACACACACACACTGCTCTCTCTCTCTCTCCCACACACACACACACTGCTCTCTCTCTCTCTCTCCCACACACACACACACTGCTCTCTCTCTCTCTCTCCCACACACACACACACTGCTCTCTCTCTCTCTCTCCCACACACACACACACTGCTCTCTCTCTCTCTCCCACACACACACACACTGCTCTCTCTCTCTCTCTCATACACACACACACACTGCTCTCTCTCTCTCTCTCTCCCAGACACACACACACTGCTCTCTCTCTCTCTCTCCCACACACACAGACACTGCTCTCTCTCTCTCTCTCCCACACACACACACACTGCTCTCTCTCTCTCTCTCCCACACACACACACTCTGCTCTCTCTCTCTCTCTCCCACACACACACACACTGCTCTCTCTCTCTCTCTCCCACACACACACACACTGCTCTCTCTCTATCTCTCCCACACACACACACACTGCTCTCTCTCTCTCTCTCCCACACACACAAACACTGCTCTCTCTCTCTCTCTCCCACACACACACACACTGCTCTCTCTCTCTCTCTCCCACACACACACACACTGCTCTCTCTCTCTCTCTCCCACACACACACACACTGCTCTCTCTCTCTCTCTCCCACACACACACACACTGCTCTCTCTCTCTCCCCACACACACACACACTGCTCTCTCTCTCTCTCTCCACACACACACACACTGCTCTCTCTCTCTCTCTCCCACACACACACACACTGCTCTCTCTCTCTCTCTCCCACACACACACACACACTGCTCTCTCTCTCTCTCTCCCACACACACACACTGCTCTCTCTCTCTCTCTCCCACACACACACACACTGCTCTCTCTCTCTCTCTCCACACACACACACACTGCTCTCTCTCTCTCTCTCCACACACACACACACTGCTCTCTCTCTCTCTCTCCCACACACACACACACTGCTCTCTCTCTCTCTCTCCCACACACACACACACTGCTCTCTCTCTCTCTCTCCCACACACACACACACTGCTCTCTCTCTCTCTCTCTCCCACACACACACACACTGCTCTCTCTCTCTCTCTCCCACACACACACACACTGCTCTCTCTCTCTCTCTCCACACACACACACACTGCTCTCTCTCTCTCTCTCCCACACACACACACACTGCTCTCTCTCTCTCTCCCACACACACACACACTGCTCTCTCTCTCTCTCTCCCACACACACACACACTGCTCTCTCTCTCTCTCTCCACACACACACACACTGCTCTCTCTCTCTCTCTCCCACACACACACACACTGCTCTCTCTCTCTCTCTCCCACACACACACACACTGCTCTCTCTCTCTCTCTCCCACACACACACACACTGCTCTCTCTCTCTCTCTCCCACACACACACACACTGCTCTCTCTCTCTCTCTCCCACACACACACACACTGCTCTCTCTCTCTCTCTCCCACACACACACACACTGCTCTCTCTCTCTCTCTCCCACACACACACACACTGCTCTCTCTCTCTCTCTCCCACACACACACACACTGCTCTCTCTCTCTCTCTCCCACACACACACACACTGCTCTCTCTCTCTCTCTCTCCACACACACACACACTGCTCTCTCTCTCTCTCTCACACACACAGCTCTCTCTCTCACACACACACACTGCTCTCTCTCTCTCTCCACACACACACACACTGCTCTCTCTCTCTCTCTCCCACACACACACACACTGCTCTCTCTCTCTCTCTCCCACACACACACACACTGCTCTCTCTCTCTCTCTCCCACACACACACACACTGCTCTCTCTCTCTCTCTCCCACACACACACACACTGCTCTCTCTCTCTCTCTCACCACACACACACACACTGCTCTCTCTCTCTCTCTCCACACACACACACACTGCTCTCTCTCTCTCTCTCCACACACACACACACTGCTCTCTCTCTCTCTCTCCCACACACACACACACTGCTCTCTCTCTCTCTCTCTCCCACACACACACACACTGCTCTCTCTCTCTCTCTCTCTCCCACACACACACACACTGCTCTCTCTCTCTCTCTCCCACACACACACACACTGCTCTCTCTCTCTCTCTCCCACACACACACACACTGCTCTCTCTCTCTCTCTCCCACACACACACACACTGCTCTCTCTCTCTCTCTCCCACACACACACACACACTGCTCTCTCTCTCTCTCTCCCACACACACACACACTGCTCTCTCTCTCTCTCTCCCACACACACACACACACTGCTCTCTCTCTCTCTCCCACACACACACACACTGCTCTCTCTCTCTCTCTCCCACACACACACACACTGCTCTCTCTCTCTCTCTCCACACACACACACACACTGCTCTCTCTCTCTCTCTCCCACACACACACACACTGCTCTCTCTCTCTCTCTCCCACACACACACACACTGCTCTCTCTCTCTCTCTCCCACACACACACACACTGCTCTCTCTCTCTCTCTCTCCCACACACACACACACTGCTCTCTCTCTCTCTCTCCCACACACACACACACTGCTCTCTCTCTCTCTCTCCCACACACACACACACTGCTCTCTCTCTCTCTCTCCCACACACACACACACTGCTCTCTCTCTCTCTCTCCCACACACACACACACTGCTCTCTCTCTCTCTCTCCCACACACACACACACTGCTCTCTCTCTCTCTCTCCCACACACACACACACTGCTCTCTCTCTCTCTCTCTCCCACACACACACACACACTGCTCTCTCTCTCTCTCTCCCACACACACACACACTGCTCTCTCTCTCTCTCTCCCACACACACACACACTGCTCTCTCTCTCTCTCCCACACACACACACACTGCTCTCTCTCTCTCTCTCCCACACACACACACACTGCTCA